>NC_039272.1:5095263-5200916 GCF_003368295.1 Carassius auratus | reverse complement strand
TACAGCTACTTCACACTTACCCTCTAAAACAAACATTTATCCAACAGCCTTAGACTAAATTTGCATATTCATTAACCAGATTTAACAAATCATTAAAGAAAACCGCATACACTATAACCAATTAAAAATTTTTTTAATACCCTTAAGAAGGATATTTGTCTTATTTGTTTTCTTTTAACATGTCTTATACAACTATGATGATTTTAGTTAATTTGGTCATATAGTAAATAAACTCATTACAATAAACGTATATATATTATTCTCTGGAAGCCGGGCTAAATGAATAACCACTGTTATTGCATTCCTGACATATGTCAGACCCTCAGTCACCTCACAGATACCAAATACAGACATTGCTTATAACCTAAATCCCAGTAAAGATACCCTATATTTTATGAAAATCTATAATTTTCCAGATCAATGGTGCAATAGAGAGATTGAATATCCATTTTACCCTTTCATTCCAAACTTGGTGTTAAAAACACAAAAATAAACAAACCAAAAATAAGTAAGATCAATATTGAGCATCTTTAAAAATAAAATAAAATAATCATAATCATAATTTCCTCGAAAACCTAGAGCAGTTCCTAGTTTATTACTTAATAGCCCTTTTATTAAGTTTTACTTTCACCACGAATCCATTTGCAGTCATCATAGTTCACATGCTGCTTACACATACATTAACCATTACCTAAACTTGTCATTGTTAACAACATTTGATCAAAATTACATTTTAAGTATCGAAGTGTCTAACTTTTAAAATACAACTAACCTGTCCACTTATTGTCATGCATGTATTTTATACCAGGACATTACTGTTAACCATACTCATTGCCTTATTATTACCCTTTTTTTTTTTTTTTTAATGTATCTTGTCAATTATCATACCATATTACTGTACTCAGACTATATTAATGACACATTCAGAAGCAAATCCTCAATACCTCGTATTAAGTCAATTTAGTTCTCACTGTTTTGTCAGTTAGAAATGCTTACACATCAGCTACGTGATCAATGTCTTTAAAACCCTTTTCATGTTTGTCATTTGGCAGTGATATTTATTTACTCAAAATTATTATAAACTGAAAAAAAAAGCACACAGATTTCCCAATACTATTACTAAATGAACAATACTATTACTTAGTTCTAAACGCCCAAATATTTATTAAAGAGACATCCTCAGTTTCTGTAAATCTGTATTGAAACAGTATACATTATCAAAAAGCCCTGTCAGTGTTCACAATATTAATTTGATTTGACCTGACAGGTGTTCATAAGCAGCTCCATAGAGCCTATTACAATTGTTTTGTTCAAACAAAATTTATTATTATTATATTTTTTTTTGCTGTGCTATTTCAATTAATTCAAACCTCTTGTTATGGATTTGCTCCATTAAGGGGCTATCCACACGTTTTTGTTCAACTTATCTCTGTTCTACATAAACCACTACATAAAGCTTTTGCACTATATTACACAAGCAGGATTCACTCCTTTGTTTTCCCACCAGGCTTCTTTAAGTGAGGGTGCTCTCTGGATAATTTGGTTAGTGACGTAGCCAATCTGTCACTTGGTTTATCTGGCGTCAAGTCTAAAAATATTACCTTCACCATTCAAACAACAAAGTGTTAACTTGTTAAAATTTAGACCCTCATTTAATTTAGGCATGGATTTAAACCCATTTTGGACGGCAAACTTAAATTTCACAAAATCCAATCATATAAACACTCTTTAACATAGTAATCCAGAGAGTGATTTAAATCAGTATTATAAAAGACCAAAACAAGTTCATTATTACCAGTAGCAGACAGAGCTGGATAAACCAATCCACTTAAAGCTCGTCCATGTTTGGCATTGCTTTTCATTAGTTTCACTCAGAATTACCGACTTCTGTAAAGTAATTTTCACTTAACACATCTGTAATGATAAAACACTCATTCCAGAGTGGTAGGTGACTCAATTGAAACAAAACAGAACAGATTGTCCCCCAATAATATATATATAGCCATCCTCATGCATGCACATACTTAACACATTAATATTTTAAAGCTCATATTTAAGGTTTTCCTTTTGGTATTAAATCGGAAGGATTTAAACTCAAACATTGTCTGTGCATTTTACCAAGTTTGTACCTAATCTCTTATCTAATCTCAAGTTTGCCTGTCATTAATGATTTTTATTTAGAGTAAAAATCAGCTTGGTTGTTATTGAGTTCTTCAAATCATTAGCTCTGTTTTGGTTACTCTTACTTAGCAGCGCCATAATAGAAAGAGAGCACTATCCCTGCCTCCACTCAAGCACTCTCTCTCTCTCTCTCTTACCTGCTGCAAATATTATTTATTTATTTATTTTGACAATTTTTGCCAAACTTTAACTTAGACTATAATATAAAATTCATTACAACATATAACCCTAAATTATTCAAATAAGTTTAAAATGTCAAAGTTTCTAGATCCTAAAATCTCCAGTTTAAACTGTTTAAAATACATAATGCTAGGAACATTTCTTTAAAATTATTTTTACCTTACATGCTTTAATTCCCTAACCTTTGTTATCTAAACCATCTCTTGATTAAGCAGAAGCAGTCTTCAATTTTAGCCACCACCATATCTTGTTATCATCTTGTGTCATGCCTAATGACCTGCATGAGTAAAGACTATGATATAGACATATTAGTTCAATATCATTTTAGCCTCATAAGAAATTTTTGTCTCAAAATAATGTCTGTCATCACATGGTCTCAGATGGTTCTTGAAAGCCCATTGCCATTAACTCTTTATAAATAAGCTCCTTGTCCTCAGGGTGTGATCCACTGGCATAGTGGCATCGAGTTATGGACGCTTGTCACAACAATCAATCAAGGAATGCGGTTGCTGGTGATCAGGTCTGGAGGAGCTCACATTTTGAGGCAGATTGCTGTACTTCCTACAGTTCCTCTCTTAAATGATGCTCAAGGCCTATCAAGCATCTGCTCAACTTCACTACCATCTCACATATAACACCTCCCTTCAGGGCAGGTGCCCAGTGGCGGTGACCCCCTGCCTTAGGTTGTCCCCTATTGGCCAGAAGAGGATCTTACCCGTTATTGAGAAATCACCTCATGCACACTGGTTACCACTCTTTCCCATTGCAACATCCTCGACAGTCTTCTTCCAGAATCCAGTATTTCCTGCAGCTTAGGAAAGGTGCACTCAAGAACCATGAGAGCCATTGACAGCACCTACTAGTGTTAAAACATTGAAAAGGGTTAATCAAACTAATATTTAATTGCTAAAATCAATTGGATACCTCCAAACTATCATGCTGAGATTACTCAGTGAATTTATTTTTCACACCCGTCCATTCATTGTAATTTTCTGTTGCTTCTGTAGCTGCAGCCATCAGGCCCTGTATGATGGTGGAGACTAAAAATAAGACAGATAAGTTACTGGTCATAGAAAAAATAGCAATACAACTGTTTAACTATTCAAAATTATTACATCTATAGCTCAGGGTCTGTATTATGATTTTAAAGACCTCATGTCTCTTCAACAATTGCTCCTAAATTGTTATTCATTATTTTATAATCTCTTATTTCTTACATGCATTGGGCAGTTGAACATTTAACTACCAATTTCCCTCTTAATGCATTAAATCTGAACTCTTTTATCATGTCCTTTAGCATCTCAGTGCCTATGATTTGACTGAAACACTGTGCTGTACTATAAATATCTTATCACTTAAACACAAGCTCAGATAACAGCATTTTAGCTTTCTTTGAATGAGAGAGAGAGAACTCTGAGGGATTCAGGACTCGTAACAATGCATTTTCATTCATTTTTAACATAATTTCATTGTACTATCATTTTACTCTAGCCCAGTTTAAAACTTGTCAGAAATTATATGCATTTTAAAAATAAACATCTTTATATTTGTATTTTTACTTTATTTTCGCAACTCAAATGTTTCTCAAAGTTCTTTGCAGTCATTGTCATTACTTTTACATCAACTTGTATTTATCCATTCACTTAATTCTGGCCATGGCTTCTGAATTTCAACATTGGTTTTAAATCTGTCAGAGGTTATCTGACCCAGGTATATTACTTTGGGTCTTGCTAGCATGCTGTCTTCAAAGTTACTTTGAAACCCCCGTTTATGTTACTTGTTTACAACTTTATCATCTCATAAACAAAAAATAATTTTCTTTTCTCTTCTTTTTTCTTTTTTTATGATGCTGCGTGACTACAATTTTGCAATCCAACAATAAAATTACTCTTTTGGCCAAACATTAGTAAATATAGGAATTACATTTTTTTTTTTTTTTTTTACTCAGAACATGTCTCTGGTACTTTCAAAGCTTAAGCCAGAGTCATGGTGGGGGCCAGCATGAGATAAAACAACGGCTTCATTGTAGTCAAGTAATTTTATCTTTTTTAACAAAACATAAGCTTCTAAGTTTTTCCAAAATGCCACTGCCAATTTGTGTGCCTACAGTTTTTTTTTTTTTCACTAACCCAGAATTCTGTTCAGTATTCCTTGTCAGGACTTTCAACAATTATATAGGAACTGGAACAGGTCTTATGATATCATTCTTTGTCATTTAAACCTTCTATGCACAGAGAATCAGATTAAATCATCACTCAGTTACTTATGGGATTATTTTTAATAAATCGGCACATACATTTATAAATGTTTATTTCTCAGGTTCTTTCTAAGTTTAAAGCCAATCAAGTTTTTGTTTTAACATTACAATCAGAATTAAAGCTCAGACTGATCATTCTTTAAATGAATTCAGAGAATATATATATATTTTTAAAGTCAGAGCTTCAGAGCCAAACTGTTTACAGCATTTGCTCTCTTCTGTTTCATTATTTCTATCAGGGCTGACCAGGTTACCTAATTTGTCAGTCATATTTCTATCATAAACCAAAAACATATTGAGGCGGCGATCTTACCAACAGCACTTGACTAACTGCGTGATGAAATTGCAAAGTATATTCCAGAATTTCCATATACTGGTCCAATCCAATCAGGGTCATGAAAACTACATTTTAGCTCTTTTGGGGTTGTTCCTGAGGCATCCCAGATCAATCAATACTTTCCCTTTGCATATATCCCTATATTTTTATAGGTGCACATATGAATTATCACTATTTATTTTTAAACACTAATTTTGGATACTCTTTTCCCTAACCACTGACCTGGCCTATTTCTAAGCTCGGGGCGCCCCTGTCTGTAATGGTGGGTGATCGAGAGTTGGAAGAGCGAGATACGACTAGAACCCCCGTCTAGCGTCTTACATTCTTCTCGTGATTTCCCATACCCCTACTTTGGCTTACCCGGCCGTAAATGCACTGCCCTTTATGGCCTCTCGTGCTTTTTGGCTCTCTGTGCTTGACCCAGCACTGCCTATTTACGGCCCTATGTGTCCCTTGTCCCTCGGTGCTTGACCCAGCACTGCCCTTTACGGGTTCACATGCCTGTTAAGAATGCGTTTTTGTCCCCCCCTGGACTGTGCACACCTAGAAACAAATTTTTACGTCTCACTCTAAGACCTATAGGTGTGCACCTGTTCCCTCTGTAACTGTACACATCTCTAAATATCTTATATCAAGACCTACCGATGTGTACTTGTACCCCTTATACTCACAAGGTTACTTATTTACAGGTATATTGTGACACCAATTTACCTACTCCACCCTGGAGCTGGTGTCTACCCCCTCACGTCTGAGTGAGTCTATCGTTCCTCCTTCTCTCGACCCCCTCCACTTACAGACAGTTCCTAACCAATAATATTAAATCTAAAATCTTTCCTACCTTGGTTTGATGATTGATCAGGGATGTCAACAAAGAACTATTGCCCGCCGATCCTCCACCATTAACTGTAGGGGAATATACAGTTAAAACCCAAGGACCAGATATGTCGCAATGAAGACCAGGACTCAGAGATGAGTTCAATTAATAATAATAATTTTACTTGAAGAAAATAGTTTGCAATTTCATCAGCAGAAGTCAGCTTCAACACTCTCGAAGGAGTTCGCAGGCCGCCCCCCAGTACAATACAAAATCAACCACAGTTATACCCTGACAGAGGATACTAATTGCGTCAATACATAGTCAACAAAATTCTGATTGGTTCCAAAACCTAGATAAACTCTCCAAAGACGTAGATCTGATATGCTGGACACTGGCAGTTGATTGTTTGTCCTGGGACTGTCTGAGCTTCTCCCTGTACAGACAGATACTAACACACGTACACAGAGAACTTATCTAGAATTCAAGGCTTTCTAGCACTGGCAAGTGTCTTATCATTACGATTGGATACACACACATAATATGTGGACATTAATCTTGAGGAAAAGAAATACAGCAGACATAAGGTTACACATTTCACTCTTGCTATAACTTGATTAATAGTCAAACAAGAAATCATGTAATAATATAATATAATATCAGTATGAAGGATATGGCAACTCGGCATCCACTCCTTCAGTACTTATGGGTCAAAATTCATACAGAGTACGAAAAATGCGTACATGTTGGCAGGTCTGTAATTTCCAACTGGATTCGTCTGAAAGAAGAAAGTCATATACACCTAGGATGACTTCAGGGTGAGTAATTTATGTGCTCATTTTCATTTTTGGGTGAACTAACCCTTTAAATGGTAAAACTTGTTTCTGTAATCAGGCTCTCAAAGTGTATTAATATTTGGATTTAGATTTATCAAGCCAATTTATTATCGGCTTCCAAATGTAAAGAATTAACGGCTATCAGTATCGGCCAAAATTTTCATTTTTGTGCTTCCCTTAGATTTTATGAATACATAGTCCATCGTGGTGGTTTTGTTTTGAACTACATTTTACTGGGAGGTGGTTTTAACACCAAGTCTAAATCTAAACTTTAAATCTTACCCTCATCGGCCTCTCTACTTCTCTTCGCTCGTCCTTTTTTTGTTTGTCTCTGTAAACCAGAAGCTGATGTGGGACTTTCACCTATAAAATCAAATATTATTGCTTGATTGCCCTAAAGTCATAAGTACATTCTTTTGATTAAAAGAGCTATAAATGTAAATGTACTGACAAAATAAAGTCAATGGTGTTCTCTTAAAAATGAGTCCAGTAGCTAAAGCCAATACTTAAAATATACACAATACAACTGCATTGGTGATAAAACATACATAACATACCGCATACTGATGGATGAATCGTGTTAAGGTTCTTTCCTCGAAAGCTCTCAGTGCCTTGCTCCATTCCGAACAGAAGCTTCCTTATCTTGGCAATTTGAAATGTTTTGTCAGTCTGTCTGTAAAAGTCCCGGTGTACTCTGATGTCATGACCCATGAACCGTGCAACTTGCTCCAGCTCTTGTTCAGTAAGGTCCAAGAGTTGGCAGAGTGTGACAACCTGTTTTCTTAATTTAGTTGACCTTAGGAGTTCGGGGTTTTCTGCTTTGTCTGCGTAAATATATTCAGAAGAAAGCAATCACATCCACGTATGTTTGTCATCACACCAGGTCTTGAAAAGAGATAGGGATTTTGAGCAAGTACACCAGCTTCTTCTCTCCTTTTGGCCAACAAATCGATTGACTCTTTCATTCTCTCTGTCAAGAAAACTGGAACCTTCTTTCCTCTTTTCCCCCAAATTTCGATGCGAGTTAATATCTTACTCAGCTCCTTTTCTAACGGTGACAAGGTTTCATAGATGTCCTCATTAATGGCACTTGTGCTTGCTTTCTTGTAGATCTCAAGAGTCAAGCGTGATGCTTCCCCTTCCCGCCGCTTGTTGAAAATAATGACCTGCACCAGAACAGTCTCATTTAATGCCTTGTATGCTCTTAAACTCATTTGCGGAGTCAGTTCCTCTCTTGCTTTGTCTTCTACCAGCCTGAGATGATCTCTTAGAGCAATCACATTTCTGGTGAGGGGGATGTCATCTTCTTTATTCCATTTGTTTTCTTGTATGTTTTGGTGAGCCGAGATAGAAACACTGTTCCTCCAATTTTTTTCCAAGAGTTCATATAATTTTTTTGTTTTCTTCTCTGCCAGATCGTCATCATTCATAAGAGCCTGTCCAATCATGACCTCCACAGCCCCTTTAAGGCAGAATCCAATTTTGACTGCTGTTGAAGGTTTTCCATATTCATTTTTGCCTGGACTGAACTGTGTAAGACGCTTAGCAATATTGACAACAAGCTGAAATCTGGATGGTACACACAAATCTTCTAGAGCGTTGACAGTCTTGTCCATATCTTTAGCAACTAACATGAACCGGCCAAGCTCATGCATTCTTTGAGCAATGTACTGGTGCCTGGACTTCACGCGGCCATGTTTTGCATATAACGATTCACCATACTTGCAAATCAGGGAATCCCTTCTGATGTGAAATGACACATCGTCCTGTCGCATGTTGTTGATGATCGACTGACATCCATCGGGGGAGGCTGATATTGGAAGCAGGCATGCAGCACGACTCTGTACTCTCCCTCGTGTACTTTTTGTCTCACTTTTCATGCATGACTTCTTGGTTTTGCATGAGGACTGATGTCTCCACAGGTCCTTTTTCCTGAACATGCCGAAACAATATGGGCAAGGCAAGTAATCCTTTACAGAAGCTTTTTCAGAGGGCTGCTTCCATGTAACTATTTGTCCTCTGCCTTTCTCCAGAACTTCTGTGTTATGTTTAAAGTCTCCTTTATTGCGCAGCTGTTCTAGAAGTGTCTTTCTTTCTTTCGATCTTAATGGAACGCTGAAGGCAAATGCCACATCTTTGACTTCTATATGCTTTCTCTCCAAATGCCTTGAAATCTTTGATTGTGCCTGGCTACATTAAAGGCAATAATGTTTTTTGTCCCATGCTCGTTTACAGTTTTCCCTTTTAGTACACGCTTTTAGAGTCACAGCTGATTTGTCTTTATTTGCTTTGATTTTCTTGTGTCTTTTCACATAAGTTATGGGTTTGTTTTGTTCTTTAATGGTGCATTTACCTCTTATCTGATCTTCCTCACTCAGACTTCTGTCTGGTCCTTCAAGTTCCTCTTCACTGGACAGACTCTTATATGATGCATCTTTGACTGGACTCGAATCTTCACTGCATGATGATGCAATCTTGGAATCTGGATCTAATCCAGAACAGCTGGACACTTCAGATTCAAAGGAATCACTCTCTGGCTCCTCATCTTCCATATCTTTTGACTGCAAGTAAAAAAAAAAAAAAACATAAATCATTATGAGATACAGTTTAACTTTATAGAGACAGTTTACCATAACTAATATACAATAATTTTGAAGATGGACTATATGAATTACTGACACTAAATGATGTCAACTGTAAATGTGTATTATAACAGTACATAACCAAATTGACAAAAGGGTTAGCAGGCATATGACATTTTTGTTTCTTTCTTTTGCTGAAATATTTCAGTTGCAAACTCAGCTACAAACTTGCAAAATTGCAAAGTCTGTAAAACGACACTCCAGTCTAAAGGAATTCGCTTGTTAAGTCTGACGTCACGTAGCAGCGCTTCCGTGTCCAAACGCTCTATCAGTTACCACGAGAAAACAACAAAAGGTGCTAATATAAACTCACAATGTGATTGAATACTAGCGAAAAAGTTATAATCTCAACCTTTAACTCCATACCGAAGTCCCAGATAGCCAGACAATGAAAACATAAAAAATACAAATAAAAAGTATTTGTGTTTGGGATGCTGTGAGCACGGAGACTGTAGTGTATAACGTAAGTTTGAAAGTGTTTAGCTTAAATGATTAATATGAATAAACAGTGCTCATAAACTGCTGCTGAGGTCATATTCTCAAGTGAAGCCTGGACCCGGAAACAGCACTTCTTACGTCATCACTTAACAACCGAATAGTTTTAATGAACTGTGAAATAAAATACTTAAGGTCAGGAATTTGATACTTGTTATACACTTCCAATTTTGATTCCTCTTATTGATTCCTTTGTCTGCATTTTAATGTGAATTTAAATCATTCCCGTGCAAAAAGACTCACGCTGCGCACAGATCCAAGGCCACTTCTCAAACCGTATAATGTGCAATACGTTCTCTATACTAACCCTAACCATTGCTTGACATTTATATTAGTTACATCCCTCTACAGACACCTTGGCAATTGAATTGCCATTGGCTTGTTAATATTTTAGTTTACTCACCAGACTGATTGATATATATATATATATATATATATATATATATATTAGTGCTGTCAATCGATTAAAAAAAATTAACTAATTAATCGCACAATTTTTAAAAATTAATCGCAATTAAAAGACTGAAACTTTTTGGATATGTAAATGTAAAATGTAAATAATTAATGTAAACTCAAGACATTTAAATTTAAATTCAAAATATTTAAATTCAAAATATGATTGTTTATTGGAATTTTTGTTTAACTTGTAACACAGATTTTCTCATGTAAACAACATACCTGCAATAAACCATCAATATCCTCCAAATTAACTGTTGGCTTGAAAGCCATATTTATTACAGAAATAAAAACACAGGCATGTAAGTACCATTTGAATTTCAAAACAATCAATGCCAATGAAAAACAAAAATGATTTCCATGTTGAATTCTAAGTGGACTGCAAAAAAATTCCAAAGTATAGTCATTGCCAGTGCTTTAAGTGGGCCAGTACGCACCAGTACTCAGTACCGCCACCTCTCAGTGCGCCCAGAACGTGCTTGTAGCGTACCGGTACGCTCATTTGGACATCTGTTTTAATAGAGGTTTTAATCTTTTACCTGCACCGCCGATTTTCAGAGCGCCCTTCACAATGCAAGCTTCCTAATTCATCCCACCCAGAGCAGAAACTACATTACCCATTCACCCTTAAGTTATACAAGTGAAGCATCTTATTTCTAAGTTCTAAAAAAATACCGTAGACGGCAAGGCACAAATTTAGATATTTATTTATCTAATTAATCTATAGCCTATGCACAAAGACAATATGATCTTTTTGTCCCCTTTTTGTTTTAAAGCTTGATGAAGAGAGAGAGCGCAAGTTGCTGCAGCTGCGAGGAGGACAGTGATGCACGCGCACAGGAGTGATTGACAGTTCGCGGCACTGTGTACAAAAAATACTCCGCTACAAAATTATTTCGTTTAAGCTTATTAACGTTAGCGTTACAGAAAGGTCTGATTTACGCACTGTTACAGTCATTGTTTTTTTTTTTTTTTTTTTAAACAATGACATTTGAGTTCATGATTTTAATGTTGCTGTTTCTTGTGGCAGACTAAATGAAGAGTAATGTTTCTTGTGGCAGACTGAAGAGTAATCCGGCAGAGTTTTATACTGAAACTTTCCATCTAAAAGTCCTTCCTTGGTCTTATCCATATTTCTTTGCACGTTGAACACACATAGGCCACAACTGGAAATAAAAAAAACTGCAACCGCGTTAATTGCGTTATTTTTTTTTAACGCGTTAAATATTTCAAATTAATCAAATGCGTTAACGCGCTAATTTTGACAGCACTAATATATATATATATATATATATATATATATATATATATATATATATATATATATATATATATATATATATATATATATATATTTGTAAAATGGCATACACTTCTAACATCAGTCAGTCAAGCTTTATAATAATCAAGTATTATTTACAGGGTTCCTACAGGTTTCTTCAAGTTAAATTAAAGTCTTTTTAAGACCCTTTTAAGACCATTTGTATAAAAAATTATACCTATTTCACATCCCCACCAGCAAAGGAAAACAAAATCATTGAACTTGTTTTCATTTATTTTTCAAATTTGGAATGGGTTAAAAATAAGCCAAGCAGGTGTGAAAAATAAAAACATTTCAGTAGGCCACAAGACAGTTTGCCGAACAATGTTAAGTTGTTTTTTTTAACATTAGCTATCTACTTAATTCCATGTTGGGATTATGGGGAACTGAGAGACCCCTGAACAATAAACATAGAAAACTAGAACTCAACAATACATTAAATTAAGAAACACAGTCAACTCCTTAGCTCTTCACTCAGGGCAGCAATCTCTTTATCAGGAACAGCCAGTTCCATCAACTTCTCCTTAAACGTGACCGCAAGTAAACATTTTAGCGACGTCGGAGTCAGGGAACATGCATTTGAAAACCTCTGAGATACCCTCATTTCCATTGTAGGACTGATGTTTAGCGATTGTGTTAAGAGCCCACAACACCTTGGCTTTCATTGTTGGTGTGGACCCAAAAGCTGTGTGCAGATCCACTCTAGTTGCGGTCATAGCTGAAGGGTCTGCAGCGCTAGCAGCAAGCTGGCTATAAGGGGCCGTTCACATATCGCTTTTTTTACGCGCTCAAGTTCGTTATTTCCAATGTAAGCGCGCGGTATGCACGCTCATAATGGAAAGATACAAAGGCTCTTCAGTGACTTGTCAGTTATTACTGCAGTTCAAGTTTACTCATCCTTAGTAATGATGCAATTCATTACTTTTCCATTCGATTTTAATTTGTTCTTAAAACTTACTATAGCCAAGCTATTCTTTTGCTGGCAAATTATATGTACAAGGCAAGCAGCGCGATGTCTAACACCCCCCTCCCCCACCACTAACCTTCACGAGGCCTGAGTTCAGAAACTCATACCTGTGCTCTAAACCCCTCCCCCTCCCCCCACCAGTGCGATCTCTAACACCCCCCCCTCCCCCACCACTAACCTTCACGAGGCCTGAGATCAGAAACTCATACCTGTGCTCTAAACCTCTCACCCCTCCCCCCACCAAAGTTCTGAAGACAATCAATGCCAGGGATCATAAAATCATACCTGTGAGGTAAAAGTGTGTGATAATTTTATATATATATATATATATATATATATATATATACGCAATTCGTCGCTCCCCATCAGATCAATCTCTACCAACCCCCACCCTCACCCCAATCATAAAAAGTTTAAAAAAATGCTAGAGACCTTAAAGATGATAAAGTGTTACCTGCACTGTAAAGGCTGCGCATCGATTATGATGAGCTCTCAGTCGCTCCAGTCTTCTCTTGGAGCGCTCCAGGACACTGCTCCGCTCACTCATCTTGAACACAATCACGCGCTGAGTGCAGCTGGAGGTCAGGGGGCGGGGCCATCAATTAAGAACGATACTTTTGAGCCTGAGGGCTGCTCAGAGATGTTGCTGTTGTAGTTTTTCATTTATTGATTTATAAGGCAGCTCAAAGGGTAACACAATATTCCCCAATATATATATTTTTATATTAATAATTAAATAATTCATTGAATTAAATATGAACAATATTAAATTTATATTTATTACTGCAGTTATCTGTAAATGAATGAACATACTACGATTCATCTTAAAAGTACAATAACAATGCACCTAAATTTCATTGTATGTACGTCAGTATAGCACAATTCAGAATAAGGAAATTGTTGGATTATATTTTTTGATGCATTAATGAAAATCCTTTTTCAAGTGTGGATTGTAAAGGTGTAGCTCATTTGAATTATGCTTTATTGATATACTATTACTTTCTGCAACTAATGTATATATTATGTAAATATCACATGAGAGGCCAAATATTTGTATCCATGGTAGTACACTTACCATGAATAAAACATGTGTCCATGGTGAGGATAGAAAGGTTCATAATATACGCTCACTGAGTTACTAGTTTGTAGCCTTATATAAAACCAGCAGAAATACAAAGTAATATGGATGTACACTTAGGCGTTACAAGTACTGTGTATCCCTGCCAGCACCGAGACTCAAACTGCGAGTCCGGCTCTCTTACCATTAGGCCATGACTTACCCTTCCCCTTTAAACTGCTATATATTAGTTTCAGATAAAAATGTTCAGCGTGCCAGAAAAGGGGGTATAGTTAATCCAATTACAGCAGTATTTAAAATAAAAATGTCATCATGTACCATGTATTTAGGCCGCACATAATAAATTACAAATGGACAAAAGGACTAACCCTAACACTAAACCCTAAACCCTAATTTGACTTGGTTCATTAAAGTGTGTGTGTGTGTAAGGCACAGAGGCCTATGTGAGGGATTCACCTCCACTGTCTCACACAAACTCAGATCCACTGGCACAACTTTACTCAAGTTACTCTAGTAAACCCTGCACAATGGTATTGCTGTTCACAACATAAAGATAATTGATCTTTAATATGATTATCCTTTCACTTGACTACGTTATCAAACAGCCAATGTGTTCACAATTTCAGTCTGCCTTCTAAAAATCAGCTTCCTCAGAAATGCATTGCACATCATAGACGTTAGTGGAGAAAGGTGTATAGTCCATCATAACATGATAATATACATCAATAACATAATTCATCTGATATATTGCTAAAAGTACACAACTGTTTTATATCAACAGAACAATATCCTGGGATAACCTCGCTTATCTGAGACTCTCTCACTTCAGAGCGCTCAAGTTAATGATATGCAAACATCAGTGATTTCAGACTGTCTTTAGATCACTGAAGTTTTAATAAGGAGAAAATACTCAGCAATGGTGTTGTCTTATGAATTTGCACATGGTTTGTGTTTAAAACACCACATAGACATATAAATAAGATTAAAAACGTGATTTTCCCCAGACTTTAAGAGTGAGTCAGGTAACAGAGACATGTCTAAATGCTGATCAGCGAGCTGTTGCAGTGCTGTGCTCACACAGACTTGAGGAGGCATGTTCATGAACAAAGAAAACTCACAGTGAAGTTAATGAAGTGGGCTTCTAATTTAGAACAGCACATCTCTTTATTCTGTCTCTATTTGTTATTTGGTTCTTTCTATGAACAAGAGAGACGGAATTAATTACATTTATGTGATATTCCAATGGTATCTGTAATTGTGTGATGTACTCTGTTTATGTGAAAAAAAAATCAAAATAAAGTGAAAAAAAAAGAACAGCACATATTTTGTATTGTGTGTAAAAGTGCATTATAAGCTTGTAAAAGTGCATTATAATAAGCTTGTATGACACTTTTTAGATGTCTGTTTAAAATCAGAGTTGTTAAGACATTGATAATGATCTGTAGGCTAATCCTTATTAATAAATTATAAATTTTTGAAAAATTACCATGCATTTACTGTAGTAATATTGTAATTAGTAACCATGACTATCGTAAACACAACTATACTAATCATATTAGTGCCCTATTAAGCAGAAACCAAGTTTTTACAATTAACCAATGTTTTACTACATCATTACTGTAGTATCCAGTATAACTTGGTTTTAGTTGTAGTAACCATTAAATATTGTATATTGTATGGGCAAGCATATTTGGGAATAAAGCTCTTTCTGATTCTAATATTATCTAAATAATATCGTCTCGGTTACGTACGTAACCCTCGTTCCCTGATGGAGGGAACGGAGACGTTATGTCGACCGACAAATGGGGTCTCACTTGGGAGGCCAATCATCTCTGATTTTAAGAGAAAACGCCAATGAAATTGGCAAGTGGATTAACACACCTGAGCCACTCCGCGTGCCAACGGGTATAAATAGGGCGACAGGTGCATCCACTCATTAGGTTTTACGCTGAGGAGCCGAGAACGTGTCCCGGCAACATCAAATGGTTCAAGGTTGTGGCATGGGGACATAAAGTCTCCGTTCCCTCCATCAGGGAACGAGGGTTACGTACGTAACCGAGACGTTCCCTATCTGTCGGTCACTACGAGTTATGTCGACCGACAAATGGGGTCCTATGGAAAACGCCATAACCTGAACCTCGTCACAACCCTGAGGCGCTGCAATTGTTGACAAGCCTTGGCGTGCCACAAAAGCTACGCTTAAGGTTGTAACCTTCCCAAAGCCCCAGCGCAAATTCACTGACCTTGGTACCGAAGGGGCCAAAGGGTGAGTACATCGCTGCTGGAGAAGGCCATGCTTCTGTTCCGCCCACATAAAGTAAATGGAAGGGATTTCAACCTTCAGTGAAAGATTGCTTCAAACCTTCCCTATTTGTTCTTTCAGCTGGCAAGACAATGGGGAAGCGAACCTTTAGGAAAGGTCGCTAGGTAGACCACATCCTACCCGTAGGGAGGTGACATGTGGATATACCGATATGGACTGACCCAGGGGGCAGTACTACATATGGAAGGGGTCTCTGAGGCAGGTCCTACCTTGGAGTAGGGATGGAACGGCTGCCAGAAGAGACTGACAGAGCGATCTGTCAAGGGAAGACATGGGTTTGCCAAGAGGGAAACCTTACCGTGGAAGAATACACATATGGGATTACCCGTAGGGAACCCAGCCATATGGACACCTAGCCCAGTACAGGGGCTGACCGGCTCCGGGCATGCTAACGCCAGTACTGGGCCTGGCGACAGACTGCTCCGCCAAGTCTGACGCCGAGGGTGCTGGAGGATGCTCGACCAGGGTACGCCAACCGGGGAACTCTACTGGGAGAAGAAGGCGCTCACATCCCCGTGCTAGGGGGAATGGCGCAGCAAGCGAGACACCCAGCCAGCCCTTCCCGCCAATTACCTGTTACCCAACACACGGGAAGAAACTGGCTCTACACGGAGGTTGTAAAACCTCGCAAAGGTGTTAGGTGTCGCCCAGCCCGCAGCTCGACAGATGTCTGCCAGAGAGGCGCCGTGCGCCAACGCACAGGAGGAGGCCACACTCAGTGTGGAGTGGGCCATCACCCCCAGGGGGCACGGCTCGCCTTGGGAATGGTAAGCCAAGGCGATGGCGTCCACTATCCAGTGGGCCAACCTCTGCTTAGAGACAGCCTTCCCCTTCTGCTGACCTCCAAAGCAGACCAGGAGCTGCTCAGAGCTTCTGAAGCTCTGGGTGCGGTCCACGTATATGCAAAGCGCTCTTACGGGACACAGCAACGACAAGGCTGGATCTGCCTCCTCCAGGGGCAGCGCTTGCAGGTTCACCACCTGGTCTCGGAAGGGAGTGGTGGGAACCTTGGGCACGTATCCAGGCCGGGGTCTCAGGACAACGTGAGAGTAGGCCGGCCCGAACACAAGGCACTCTTCACTTACCGAAAATGCTTGGAGGTCCCCGACCCTCTTGATGGAAGTGAGCGCGATCAGGAGCGCTGTCTTGAGAGACAGGAACCTCAGCTCAACCGAATCCAGCGGCTCAAAGGGACCCCTCTGAAGTCCCGCCAGGACAATAGAGGTCCCAGGAGGGAATCAGGGGTGTCCTAGGAGGATGTAACCTTCTGGCACCCCTCAGGAACCTAACGATCAGGTCATGCCTCCCCAGGGACCGGCCGTCCACTGCATCGTGATGGGCTGCAATGGCAGCCACGTACACCTTCAGGGTGGAGGGTGACAGCCCACGCTCCAGCCTTTCTTGCAGGAAAGAAAGCACGACTCTGACCGGGCATCTCCGGGGGTCTTCTCGGTGAGAAGAACACCAATTCGTGAACAGACTCCACTTCAGAGCATAGGCCTGCCTCGTAGAAGGGGCTCTAGCCTGAGTGATAGTGTCCACCACCGCTGGGGGCAGATCACTTAGGTCTGCCGCGTCCCGTCTAGAAGCCACACGTGGAGGTTCCAGAGATCTGGACGCAGGTGCCAAATGGTGCCAAGCCCCTGAGAGAGAAGGTCTCTCCTCAGGGGGATGCGCCAGGGAGGGGCTGTCACGAGGAGCATGAGTTCCGAAAACCAGGTCCGGGTGGGCCAGTAAGGCGCAACCAACAGGACCTGTTCCTCGTCCTCCCTGACCTTGCACAGAGTCTGTGTGAGCAGGCTCACTGGGGGAAACGCATACTTGCGTAAAGCCCGAGGCCAGCTGTGTGCCAGTGCATCTGTGCCCAGGGGGGCCTGGGACAGGGAATAGTACAGCTGGCAGTGGGAGGACTCGTGGGAAGCAAACAGGTCTACCTGGGCTTCCCCGAATCAACTCCAGATCAGCTGGACCGTCTGGGGATGGAGTCGCCATTCCCCGGGGAAAGTGAGCTGTCATGAGAGTGCGTCGGCTGCACGATTGAGCTCCCCCGGGATGTGGACAGCGCGCAGCGACTTGAGCCACGTCTGACTCCAGAGGAGGAGATGGCGGGCGAGTTGAGACATGCGACGTGATCGTAGACCGCCCTGTCGGTTGATGTACAAAACAGCCGCAGTGTTGTCCGTGCGGACCAACACGTGCTTGTCCAGCACTAGCAGACGAAACCGTCGCAAAGCTAGATGCACTGTCAGCAACTCCAGGCAGTTGATGTGCCAAAGCAGTCGAGGTCCTGTCCAGGACCCTGAATCTGCCTGCCCGTTGCATGTCGCGCCCCAGCCCGAGTTGGAGGCATCTGTTGTGACAACAGCGTGCCGGGACACTTGTTCTAAGGGCACGCCGGCCCGTAGAAAAGCAAGGTCCGACCAGGGGCTGAATAGGCGGCGACACATCAGTGTGATGGTGACACGATGTGTACCGCGGCGCCATGCCCATCTCGGGACTCGGGAGTGTAACCAGTGCTGAAGTGGTCTCATATGAAGCAACCCGAGCGGCGTGACTGCGGCTGCGGATGCCATATGCCCCAGGAGCCTCTGAAAGTGTTTCAGTGGTACCACTGTCCTGCCTAGGAAGGAACTCAGGCAGTTCAGCACTGACTGGGCACGCTCGCTGGTGAGACGTGCCGTCATACTCACCGAGTCTAACTCCATACCGAGATAAGAGATTCTCTGCACAGGGGAGAGCTTGCTCTTCTCCCGGTTGACCTGAAGCCCCAACTGACTGAGGTGCCGAAGCACGAAGTCCCTGTGATTGCACAACTCTTCTCGGGACCGGGCCATAATGAGCCAGTCGTCAAGATAGTTGAGGATCCTGATGCCCACTTCCCAGAGTGGGGCAAGGGCGCCCTCCGCGACCTCCGTGAAGACACGGGGGGACAGGGAGAGCCCGAAGGGGAGGACCTTGTACTGCCATGCCTGACCCTCGAAAGCAAAGCGCAGGAACGGTCTGTGATGAGGGAGGATAGAGACATGAAAGTACGCGTCTTTCAGGTCGATCGCTGCAAACCAGTCCTGGGGCTGGACGCATTTGATAATGCGTTTCTGCGTCAACATCCTGAACGGGAGCTTGTGTAGGGCCTGATTCAAGACTCGCAGATCCAGGATAGGTCGAAGGCCACCGCTTTTCTTGGGCACGATGAATTAAGGGCTGTAAAACCCCGTCCTCATCTCGGCTGGAGGGACCGGCTCGATTGCATCCTTCGCCAGCAGGACAGCAATCTCCTCGCGCAAGACAGGGGCGTCCTGGACTGCCACCGAAGTCTCGAGCACGCCATTGAACTTGGGGGGTCTTCGCCATCTCCTGAAGAGCAGTTCTCCGCATCTCCGAGTTGCCCGTGTCAGGGCCGCTTGGTCGACTTCCTCGAGGACTTCACAGCCGGGAGTGACATGGGGGGCGCCGCTCTCCTGCGTGGGGCTCGACGCGCCGGCCTCGAAAAAAGACGAGCAGGCTGAGGCGCTACCCGCGACGGAACGGTGGCAGCCGGAGAGACACGTCTGGGCAGGATGTGCTGGATGGCCTCAGTCTGCTTCTGTACTGCCGAGAACTGCTGGGCAAAGTCCTCGACAGTGTCGCCGAACAGGCCTGCCTGGGAGATGGGAGCGTCGAGAAAGCGAGCTTTGTCGATGTCCCTCATCTCAGCCAGGTTCAGCCAGAGATGCCGCTCCTGGACCACCAGCGTGGACATCGCCTTCCCGAGGGACCGCGCCGTGACTTTCGTCGCCCGTAAGGTGAAGTCAGTCGCCGTGCGCAGCTCCTGCATCAACCCCGGGTTGGTACCACCCTCGTGCATTGCTTTGAGTGCCTTGGCCTGGTGTACCTGCAGGATGGCCATGGCATGCAGGGCAGAGGCAGCTTGGCCCGCAGCACTGTAAGCCTTGGCAGCGAGTGCGGCCGACAGCTTACAGGCCTTGGACGGGAGACGCGGACGATTCCTCCAAGTTGCGCCGTTTTGCGGGCACAGGTGCACCGCAACCTCCCTCTCCACCTGGGGAACCTCTACGGACCCCCTGGCTGCCCCGCCGTCGAGGGTGGTGAGGATGGAAGAGGGAGAGGAGCGGCTTCTGGCCGTGAAAGGGGCCGTCCACGACTTCGTCACCTCTTCATGCACCTCCGGGAAGAAAAGCACCGGAGCAGAACGAGGTTGTGAGCCGCGTCCCGCGCCGAGAAACCAATCATCCAGCCGCGAGGGCTCGGGACTGGGCGGTGTAGACACCTCCAGCCCCGATACTCACGGCTGCCCGGGCAAGCATGGCCGACAACTCCAAGTCCGATTCGGCAGCAGCGACAACACCCGAGGGGGGCAGCCCCACCGAACCTTAATCCTCAGAGGTCGATAACCCATCCCCCGATGCAGCAATCGACATCTGGTCTTTGGGCGGTGCACCGAAAGACACGCTGGGACCGCTGTGAGACGGCCCAGCAGAATCAATCAGCAGCTGCACGGGACAGTCGCTGCGTGAGGAGTGAGAGGTCCGTGGGGCGTGGCCCGGCGGAGAAGCTCTCACTGTGATCCTCAGATCTCCCAGAGCGCCAGCCGGCGGCCCTCTGCTCGAGCCAGAGAGACCGGGACTGGTGGCGACAGAGGGGTCTGCTGCACTCCCCTTGAGGAGTGAGAGACACGATCGCAGCGCTGCCATGTTCCTACGCCCACAGTAGACACATGAATCATCCACGAGCGCAGCCTCAGCGTGTTGGATGCCCAGACACTGCAGACAACGCTCGTGACCGTCAACCGAAGACAGGAAACGACCGCATCCAGAAGGACACGGACGAAACGGCATCTTGAAAAAGACGCGAATCGTCCGTGATTTGATCTTTTAGAAACTGTCTCTTTTAGCCGAAGCGCCCAGGGGAATCGCCGTCTCGCAGGGACAGCGCTGTAATGCGCCATCACCGACCAGGAACAGCTTCAAACAAAACAAAGATGATGGCTTTGTAGCGGCTTCTTGTCATCAACTACTCTGCTCCGAAGCAAAAATCTAATGAGTGGATGCACCTGTCGCCCTATTTATACCCGTTGGCACGGGGAGTGGCTCAGGTGTGTTAATCCACTTGCCAATTTCATTGGCGTTTTCTCTTAAAATCAGAGATGATTGGCCTCCCAAGTGAGACCCCATTTGTCGGTCGACATAACTCGTAGTGACCGACAGATAGGGAACCATGGTTAACTCATAACATATAGTTTTTTATGTGGTTTATGTAATCATTTCTAAAGGGCAATCAAAGAAAATGCTTAATATGTTTTTGCAGATCATTGCAATGTCACTTCATAGATAATACATTTTTGTAAAATTTTGCCATAATTATCAAATAAAAAGAATTTTGTGACGTCACCTTTGACATTTGACCACAAATTCTAATCCTTTCATGCCAATTGGACATTGGTCTAAATTAAATAAAATTCCCTCCAGGTATTCCTGATATAATACATTCACAAAATGGGAAGAATGTGAGCAGTGCTTCCCACACATAGACTTTACTGGGGTGGGCGCCTTGTATATTAATGGCAGCCCAAGTATATGGAGAAACATTTCGCTTTTATTATTGTATTTTTATAATGAAACCATCTGCGATCGATTAACTATAGTGTTAAATCTCCCCTCGTTCTGTGTGCGCGGGAACAGTTTCTCCCGCTGCACGCACGCGCAGATATTACACACAGATAAAGACAGCACACGCGCGCTCCTGTGGCTGATAAAAACAGATGTGCGCAAAATGTAAAATGTATTTATGGAGCACATGTGCAAATAAAGCAATATCCCCCCGGATGAGTTTTCTTAAATGTACTGTCATGAAAAGTCTTCAATACATGAAATGGGTTTTACGTCTTAATGATAATTTTAAGTCGTCTTATATTTTGGTAATGGAAAAACATAAATCGTGATACAGCCTATAGATTATTAAACGTAAAAATGATTTAATTAATGATTTAATGTGCTTCAGACTACGTCAAAGTGATTTTCAATCAATTAATAGTGCACATTTATGCCAAACGATTGCTTATGAACCCGAGTTGATGAATTATGACAATGTCTACTTTATGACCTTTATATAATATGTTTTAGACGGTTGCAAGAATGCATATTTTGTCTGACATCTGAAGGATCGGTCCGCATTAGTATAGATATTTCAAAATAATAGTCCTTGGGTATTTCGGGCTTGTTTATGATTAAAAGTTAAGGTTAAGTTGTTGTTGTTGTTGGGGAATTATAGAGCTTGGCAACCGACGTCACTGCGCAGTGTATTTTGGGATGTAAACAATAGGGCGCTGCCATACTGTGAGGCCACCACACAAGCCGGTAACCAAAGAAACCATACACAATAGCGCAGTACACAATGTAAGTATATATAAGAATGCTTAAAACTAGTTTAAAACAAGGTGGATTGTACAGAGACAAACTCCTACCGGACGCCAAGAAGCGCTATATTGAAAAAATCAACTTTATTGGAAATGTCGATCCTTATGAAGTCCCAACAGACCAGTGGATCCGCGACCCTGACGCCTTACCTCCCATCACGTTTCCTGATATTTTTACGTATTTTGTTTGTGGTGTCAGTGCTTATACTGCTGAGCAATTTCATAACTATAAGTCTCTGGAAGCCCACGTTCAGTTTACTAATGGTTGGGTACATGACCTGGAGAGTTTTAAGCCTGTCAGCGGTGAAAACACTGTCGTCCGAACGAAGGTAAGTTACCAGCTTTCTTTGAGCATTTTTCTATTACAGTGTTTTTTGTTTTTTTTTGCGTACAATGTAGTTTATGTGTCATTTGTACAGCGCAAACTTGTATAACGATAAAAATTAATAAATATAGCCTTAAACAACAGACAAAGTGTAACGTTAGCGAAGTTTGAAGGAGCTAGCGGCTGCTGCTTGTACATGCGCATACACACAAACACAGGGTTCAGTCAGTCTCTCTCTCTCTCTCTCTCTCTCTCTCTCAAATAGCTTTATTGACATGGCGAAATAAATATTTACATTGCCAAAGCATTAATAACCCTATACAATATATACAATAAAAAATATATATATATAACTAAAGACATACATGAAAATAAACAGCAATAAAATCCTCTATTCTTTCTATCTCACACACACACAGTTGCAAAAGCAAACATAGAAGGTTTACGTAGAAAATACATAAACATTACAATATTCATTACAGTATTAACTTTTTTTGTCTCTGTTAAGGTCATGCACTCTCAGCGACTGAATGAACCACCTTTAAAGCCATGGGTGATCATCAGCAACAGTGGGAAGGTGGAGTGTGCACACTGCACGTGTATGGCAGGAGTAGCGGAGACATGTACCCATGTAGGGGGGCTGTTATTTAAAGTTGAGGCTACTTTTCGGATTCGTGGGAAAAAAACTGTCACAGATGTACCGGCATACTGGGTTTTGCCCAGCAATTTGAGCAAGATTACAGCTGAAGTGGGATACAAAATTGACTACACCTCATCTGCTAGGCAAAAAAAAATGCTTGACCAGCGCATAACTGCACCCTCCACTGCGCCAGGCATAAGGAGTCGTGCCAAAAAAAGAAAAATTCCCCAAGCTAAACTTGCTTGACACACTGCTGCAGCATAGCAAGGCTGTTGGTTTGTCAGGGATGAATAAGTATTACACAATGTACACAGACACCGTACAGCCCTCTGCAGTGCCCGAATGCCTTGCCACATCTCTGTGTGATAAAATAATAGATTCAAATTCCCTTTCAGCTCTTCATCTAAATTGTGAGAAATACAGAGATGCTGCAAATGTGACTGATGAGCAGGCATCATCTATTGAGATGTGCACAAGACAACAGCATCAATCTTCTGCTTGGTATGCAAGTCGGACTGGAAGAATTACTGCCTCAAACATGCATGCAGTCTTTGCCACCAGTATAGAAAAGCCAGCCCTGACTGTTATTAAAAAGGTGTGCAACCCACAACACACAGTGTCAACTGTACAAACCAGATGGGGTATAGAGCATGAGATGGATGCTCAAAAGACCTACCTTCACACCAGAGCCCCACATCACACTAACCTAAAAGTCGAAAAGTGTGGTTTTATAATTAACCCCAGGTTTCCTGAAGTTGGAGCCTCTCCTGATGGACTTACAATGTGCGATTGCTGTGGGAAAGGCTGCCTTGAAGTTAAGTGTCCCTTCAAATATAGATCAAGCACCATCCAACAGGCCTTAGAAACAAAGGACAAAAACTTCTGTCTTGAGTTGTCCTATGAAAAGCTTCAGCTTAAGAAAACACACAGTTATTACACACAGATGCAGATGCAAATCTTTGTCACTGGATCCAACCACTGTGACCTTGCTGTTTGGACTCTGAAGGACTTTGTAGTCGTACGGGTCTTTCCGGACCAGGAATTCTGGGATCTACGTCTACAGAAAGCACAAAAATTCTTTGAGAAAGTTTGCCTTCCAGAGCTTATAGCAAAATATTACTCAAAGAATACACCAAAGGTACTATAAGCTCACTTGCACAGCCAATGTAGTCTGGGTTTTACACTGTATATATTTATATATGAAATTTGTTCTCAACATGATTGCACTATATAATATATATATATTTGCCGTTTCTGAAGATGTTTACAGAGACATGTTTACATTTATCGCTGGAAAAATTAATCAGTTTGTTCTCAACATGATTGCACTGTATACGAGATATGTGTTAAGTTTGTTCTCAACATGATTGCACTATATAATATATATATGTATATATATATATATATATATATATATATATATATATATATATATATATATATTTGCCAATTCTGAAGATGTTTACAGACATGTTTACATTTATCGCTGGAAAATTTAATCAGTTTGTTCTCAACATGATTGCACTGTATACAAGATATATATGAAGTTTGTTCTCAACATGATTGCACTGTATAC
This sequence comes from Carassius auratus, assembly GCF_003368295.1. Taxonomy (NCBI): domain Eukaryota; kingdom Metazoa; phylum Chordata; class Actinopteri; order Cypriniformes; family Cyprinidae; genus Carassius; species Carassius auratus. The sequence continues at coordinate 5,176,076 of NC_039272.1, read as the reverse complement.
GAGATATGAAGTTTGTTCTCAACATGATTGCACTGTATACAAGATATATATGAAGTTTGTTCTCAACATGATTGCACTGTATACGAGATATGAAGTTTGTTCTCAACATGATTGCACTGTATATGATATAAGTTTGATCTCAACATGATTGCACTTTATATAATAGATATATATTTCCAGTTTCTGAAGATGTTTACATTTATTGCTGAAAAAATTCAAGTTGTTTTTGTACTTGCAAATTTCATTTTTATTAAACCAGTTTATTTCTAAAATTCATATTGCGTCATCTGTTTTTAATAGTAGAATTTAAGTATACACATGTCATCAAAACTAATATGTCTACAACAGTATTAAACATATTTACAACATTAGAATTAAACACTTTTAACATGCAAATTTTTCTAGAAATTCTTATTGTGTCATCTGTTTTCAATAGAACTATTTAAGTATACAAACATGTCATCAAAATGAATATATGTCTACAACAGTAATATACATATTTACAACATTACAATGAAACTGTTTTAACATGCACATCTTTCATTTTCATCTGGTTTCGCAACCACACTGGGACACATGTTAAGAAGTATACAGCAAACATTCACTATCTTGTCAAGAAGTGTCATCTCCTCCCCCTCACATGGCAGTAACAAACTAATTGGTATTCTCTTATGTAACATTGTGTACTTGTTGCGCAAACTGCCAATCACCCTTTCAACGTGAATCCTCAGGTGTGCTATTGCACGTGTATTTTCCACATCCTTAGCGTCAAGTTGACATCTTCCTTTAGTGAACGCAGGAACTTTGACCTCTGCACACATCATCCCCACACTATCCTTGATATCAAAGCCCCGATCAGCTAGCACTAAGTCACCAGGTAACAGTTTGTTGAGAAGGCCACAGTTCTCAGTCATGTGCTTGTCAGAGGCACGCCCACCCCATCCCTTGGAAATAAATGATATGGCACCTTGTGGTGTAATACCAATGAGGTATTTCATGGTGTGTGTACCTTTGTAATGAGAAAAGGCCTGTGCCCGTGCTTTTAGATTTGATGGCCTTTCTGTGCGTATTTCAAAGCAGTCGACTATAATAGCAACACGTTTCCCAAAAGCTTCCAAAAATTGATGCGGCATTGTAGCTTGTAAGCAATGCCTCTCTGGCCAGCACACCAATGGATTAAGCCGTGCATTTAAAACATCTATGGTGTCAGTAAAGGCAGTAGAAAGAGTATTACGTGACACATGGAAGAGATGGGCAAGGTGCTGTACAGGAAGATCAAGCCTCAGACGTATGAGTGTCAACAAAAGCATTTGAAAGGATGACAACTTTTTGGTAACTGGCAGGAAAGCCTTAACAGTGGTGAACAAAGACAATAAAATTGCAAAGCATGGAATTCCTGTGTAGTACCTGACCTTATTTGTGTCACCCTTTAAGAAGTCCTCATCCATCTTTCTCTTGTTCAGCTCACACCTAAGCTCCCTGTTCTCCTGCAACAGACGGTTAACTTCTGCACTGTTGCGCTCACAGAACTGACATTCTCTTCTTTGTCTCTTAACTGGCATGTCAACTTCTGCCTGGTTTCCACCTTCCTCATCCTCTGCGGCTTCCACATCTGCCCATTCTCCACACTCATCTTATACAGCTCCCACCTCTGCCTGGTCACCACCTGCAGCATCTGCTGCCACTTCTGCCTCTGCCTGGTCACCACCTTCCTTTTCATGTGCTGATCCCACCGGTTCTGCAGTGGTTTCTCTCTGCATTTGGGATTCACCGTCGTCTCCTGCTACTGGCACGGTCATTTGTTGTCGTTGTAATTGACGAGAATACCGGTCTGACTCGGTAGCACGCACTTCAGAGTGTCCCAGGTGCATTGTGGTGGTATATACACACCATTATGTGTTTTTAAAATATCTTATGTTAAAGTAGTTTCACAGCTATATAAGTGCCTGGTAGTTATTCTGGACTTTTCATTTACTACATTTCACCTAAACATTGTTTATATTTCTCATAGAAATTATAATACCATGTTGGATAAAAAGTGTCTTCCATACCACTCAATGCTCAGATTAAAGAATAAGATCTATTTTTCTGCAAGATATTTAGAAGTGTCTCTAATTCTTTGACACTCACCTGAATAAAAATGTCTGGAACACACTTTTAACAATCTTGGGATGCTTGAAAAGTTGATGTCTTTTCGTCTTACGGCTGAAATCCACGACAGCCGGCGTCTTTTTGTAACATCCGACACATAGCTTCCTTGATTCTTCCTCCAGACAGGAAAGCTAAAGAAAGACAATGCGTTGTCTAATTTTGTACCTTGTCGGTCGTGTGAACGGACACTGCAACCGACTACACAGCATGTTCGCCCCATAACTTAAAAATTAATGGAAAAATATATCATTTATATATTAGCGGACCCCTGGCCTGACAGATTTGCGGAACGGCGACGGCCTCACAATATGGCGGCGCTACCCATAAGCCACCGCGACGCTAGAGGCGTTACGTCACGCTGCCAAGCTCTACTGAGCTGAAGTGAAATCGTAACGTTACCTCAGAGCCACAGATGTCGCTGGGATTATCCTCTTCTCTCTCTTTGGGTGGCTAAGAGACGAATACTGGGCACGCGCACACAGAGAAGCGCGGCATCGGCCCGCGGTCGTGAACCAACTCAGGGCCGACGATTGATGAGCTGGAGAACAGAGCACTGACCAAATTATATCGGCCTCCGCCAGGCCGATGTTTTATAGATGTTTTAGGTATAGAGGGCGACGTTTCGATATTGGGCCGACGTCGGCCAGACGTACATGTGCTGTCTGGGTACACAGAGCCGTTGTTAATAGAGATTCTGTGTAGTAACAGCTGCTCTATGTGAAACCACGCACCTGATGCAATTAACCGCTGATTAGAAAACCAGCTTTACTGACGAGATGCGCATTAACGATCGGCCGATCGTGATCGGAGCACCCCTAAACATAAACAAACGTTACTGCGCATGCGCGCTTTTGTGGACCTAACCTAACCGGTAGACTTCCAAATAGAATCAATAACAACAGCCAAGTCCCTCTAGAGTAGATATTTTTTGATAACAAACAAAATATGTTTGCTGCGTGGATCAGGCAGACTTAATGAAAATGCAAATTCATTCTTTGCCAGCAGGAGATGTTTTAAAGCATAGACATAAAGTGCGAGAAATAGAGGTTTCCCCAGTAACAGCTGTAAACAAAGCAGAGCTACGCTCACGCTGCTTTATCAGGCATATAACATGCAAGTCTTTCTTCAGAAATACAGCGATATAAAAACACCTGTGCCTCGTTTTGATATTTAAACATATAAATGTTAGGAATTATTAAACGTGCAGTACGTAACGTTACTCATGTTTATTCAACGAAGCCTTTTTGAAAATCGATCAGTTTTAAAATTGTGGCGAGTCTCCAAAAATAAATAAATGTATGGGAAACACATCCCACAGCACTACCACCTGAGCCCAACTTCAGTTTACTCATCACCTTGCCTTTAACTGCGTTTGTAGAAGGCACCGCAGCCAGACAGATATACACCACATTGACCGGAAGTTAACTTAGGTCCAGGTGCGTGCGCCCGATGAAACTGTCTAATATATATTTATATGTATATATATATATATATATATATATATAATCAGTTTGAGACCAAAGGTTTGGACACACCTTCTCATTCAAAGAGTTTTCTTTATTTTCATGACTATGAAAATTGTAGATTCACACTGAAGGCATCAAAACTATGAATTAACACATGTGGAATTATATATGGAATTATATACATAACAAAAAAGTGTGAAACAACTGAAAATATGTCATATTCTAGGTTTTTCAAAGTAGCCACCTTTTGCTTTGATTACTGCTTTGCACACTCTTGGCTTTCTCTTGATGAGCTTCAAGAGGTAGTCACCTGAAATGGTCTTCCAACAGTCTTGAAGGAGTTCCCTGAGAGATGCTTAGCACTTGTTGGCCCTTTTGCCTTCTGTCTGCGGTCAAGCTCACCCCTAAACCATCTGGATTGGGTTCAGGTCCGGTGACTGTGGAGGCCAGGTCATCTGGCGCAGCACCCCATCACTCTCCTTCTTGGTCAAATAGCCCTTGATGCCTTCAGTGTGACTCTACAATTTTCATAATCATGAAAATAAAGAAAACTCTTTGAATGAGAAGGTGTGTCCAAACTTTTGGTCCTTACTGTAAAATATATATTTTACAGTTTTTTATATATATATATATATATATATATATATATATATATATATATATATATATATATACACACACACACACACACACACACACACACACACACACACACACACACACACTTTTGCACATCCTGTCATACCAGTGACTGGATGTTACTGCAATAGATTTTGCCGCATTAAGGTTAACGATTAATCGATTATTTGATCATTAATTTAAACGACGATCAATCATGGAAATGATTGAAAATTGACATCCCTACACAGAAGTATAGAAAAATCTACATTGATTTAAAAATTTTTTTGCAAAATACGACACTTGATATCGGATCAGAATTACTGTCTCTTCTCATAGTGACAGCCAATCACATTAGTTTTCTGGTATTGCATGCACTTGATTGGCTTGCGTCTGCGCTTGGGTATTTGCATAAGATGTTCTGACTGGAGGACGGCTGCATTGGCGCTTGAGAAGTCTTCAACTTCTATTTAGAATTAATTTCACCATCCTTGACGTCACTTCATTTAAAAGTAAACGAGAGGCGTTGACGCCCTGTGTGATGGGGCGTTATATGTCTGGATACCGCTGCACAAATCTTTCAACAACGAGAAATGTAGTTCCTGCACGGACTTACATCCAGGACAGCAGAATGGTCAGGATGACCTGAAACACATAACCAACTGAAATCAATTTAAAAGTATTTAGTCTTGCCTGAGTGATGCTGAAACAACCAGGTTTAGTTTTTCACCCAGGAGAAACTGCTTCCTGTGGAACAGTCTCCATGAAGAATGATCTCTTGATCCTTGCTGCCATCCACGCAGAGATGATTTGGAGGAAATGTGGTTGTGTCTAAAGGGTAATGAATCAATGTTACAAGAATACTGATAGCAGCACTATTGATCCTGTACCTTATGTAAATGTTTTCAGTACCGAACAAGTCAGGAACCAAATTAGTACCAGTTCTTGAAACCCATCTCTACTTGTAATAGTTGTCTTGTTGATGCTGCCCAGACTGTCTCTTCCCCTGATGATAAATATATGTGTTCATTTTACAGCAATAAATAATACATTTAAATTACTAGGTGGTAACAAATATATTTCCTTATAAGGAACTCACTGAATCATGGACTCAACTGGTGGTTGTCAGGGACTAAGAAAGTGAACAATTTGTTTACTTTTTGTGAAACGAAAGTATCAGATCAATTTGAGAATTAAACTAGCATTAAAAAGCATGCATGTGAAAAACACCATCAACACCAATAATGAACAGATGACAGAATTTACAAGCCTGCCACTTGAGGGAGAAAAGGGAAAATTATTAATCCCACATAACGTTACACTGAACATGATTTCGGCAGCCTCGGTCTAATTAACGTTAAACTTTATATTTAACGTTATATCGGATTATATTCAAGTTCACAGCATGGCTAGCATGAGCATCATCAAGCTCGAGCAGCAGGCATTCAAACAAACTAATTAACGTTACTACGGTTAAAAATTTAATTATTAGAAAGTTAATACTGTATAGTTTATAGTGATAAATTTCAAATAATTTAAAACAGGTAAGGTTATATTCGATTTTAACAGTTACCGTTACCTTAGACCACCTCTGAGACTGCTTTTGAGCTAATTAACCAAACAGAGCATTTATTTATTAAATTGAAAGAGAAAACCTACAAAAATACAAAACACTACTCCTCTTTGATGGATTTTAACGTTATATCAGTTAAAATCTATGAATAAAAGTAGATTTATAGGACTTACCTTTCCTCCGTGTCCGTCTGCTGGAAGTTGACCATTACAAAATGACGGGCACGCGCACGTCGCGCACTTCACTCAGAAAGTGACGTGCGCTGCTAGTTTAAGGTTTAAATGTTAATTTGTCCCGTACTCTCTTTCATTAACAAACATTATCACCATTTGCTAAGTAAATTGTTTATTTTATTGTTCTTAAACTGATGGCATATATATATATATATATATATATATAATTATTTTAACATGCTTGATTAATTTTTTTGTATATTTCCCAAAGAATATGCTGTTCAAATGGTATCTTAATAATAATAATAATACATCTAGTGCAATAATATTAAAAGTTATCTGAAGACCAGCTGACCACGTTGCTACAACGTCCCCAATGGGACTAACTAGCGACGTCTTTTGAGTACGTGCCCACGAAGTTTCTGGGAAGTTAGCCAAGATTTAAAAAATTAAAAAATTTAAAAAAACTTTACCACGACGTCCTCACAACGTTGCCATAAAGTAATGTCGCGCTGACCAAATGACGACTAACTGGCAACGTCCTCACAACGTTCTGTGTTTGCTGGGGGCACGTTTTGATGTTCGGTAGATCAATCAGCGGAAACACTTGTCATTCGGCGCAGACACGGAGGCTATGATTATCGAATAATGTTAATTTTATACCCCTAAATGTATTTTTATTATTATTATTATTATTATTATTATTATTAAATTTGATTTTCTATTACTTTAGCAGCCATTTTGAGAATGATTTTAGCATGTCGCCTAAATAGACATTTGACAAAGCAATTTAAGCTATTTATTTTGTACGTAGCCTATTACACATTTAAGCATTAGATTTGTAATTGCAATTTATTAGACACTTAGCCTATAAAAGTTTGCAATTTTGAAAGGGCAGATTATTTCTTTAACACAGGCCTCAAATCTAACTTTAGGCTATATAGGTTTAAAATCTGACATCAAAGCGACTGGAACTAGACATAACAAGTCTGCACGTTCTGCAATAAGAGCCTACATTTAATGCCAAATACTTCAACATTCACAGGTGTCAGAGCTAAGACGATGTTTGGGTCTTGGTCGGAGCTTTGTTATTTAGGTAAAATAAAAACATTGCTTTGATATCATGCAAGTTCAAAGTAATTTAGTAATAATACATGGTCATATACACGTCATCGGCTCTGGATTTCTTACCATTGCTGCACGGACGCCGGAGAAGCAAATTGACCATGGCCAGCCCCGCAAAAGCGCGCAAAGTGGAGGATTCTGCCGTAGAAGGCTATCTTCATAGCGTGTCTCCAGCAAAAAGCTCTAAAAAAAACAGCAAGTATTTTACTGCTGTGATACAGAGCGGAAGACACGAATTTCATAAAGTTGTTAGTTTTTCGTTGGAGAAATTAACCGCGTTTTCGCAAGCCTCTAAAAACGGGACGGCAGTGAAGCTGAAGAATGTTCGCCGCAGCCTCAGTAAGTGTCACAGCCTAGAACATGTCTAAAGAAAAAAACACATTATTGACTACTGTATTAAGGATTTTTTCGTATCTATTTTATAATTGTTGTGTACAGTTAAAGTGTTAAAGTTTAGACTTTATGAAAATGTGTAAAAGTAGACTCCAATGCACAGTAAAAATGATGGTGCTTTTCAATTTGGATGTTCAAGTCATTCAATTTAATTATAAACTTAACCAGATATTTCGTCCTGCAGGTTTCTCCGATCCAGACGGATTCGACGTGATCTGTTCTAAAACAACAAGCCTTGACGTAGTGACCGTACCGTTCTCCCGGATAGCACCTTCGGGCAGCAGGAGGATGGATGTAGCGGCCGTCAAAGCGCTAGGACCGAGACAAAATGTGAGTACACTATAGCATATCTTATATTTAAAAAAAAGTCTACGTTAGGCTATTAGATCTACTCAGCAGCTAAATTATAATTTTTATGCTTACAGGTAGGCGAGCTGGAAGCTAAGGTCCTGTCCCGTGCTGCACTTAGTAAAATCGTCTTGGTTAACCGGGAGGAATGTGAGCTGAAGGAGATATGGGTCGCTGACACTACGGGGGAAATCAAGCTTACCTTGTGGGATAGCCTAATATCCCAGGTCGACGTCTCCAAATCCTACTGCTTTTCCAACCTGGCAACGAGAGAGATGCAAGGGGTTATTCGTTTAACCACAACTCCATCTACTCGAGTCGTGGAGATAACCCAACTGGACGTACCTGATGAGGGCAGGGATGATCCCGATGACGGCGCTGCTTCTACGACTTTGCGCGGTGTGGTCTCCGGGGTTCAAATCCGAGCCAGACATCGTTGTCCGAGGTGCCACGGTCTTCAAAATCAAATTTCTGCCAACTCCATTACTCACAGGTGTGATGCCTGCAACCTGCTGCAGCGGTCATCGGTCTACGGCTTAACATACAGAGGAACGATAGTTCTCACCGCTGACCAGCAGGAACATTCGCTGACGGTGACCGATTCCTGCATCAACGCTTACCTGGCCAGATACCGCGTCGCCTATTCAGAAAACGACGTGGAAACCATTGAGGAGCATTTCCTTAATTTGCCAGAGGTAGAAATCTGCGTTAATAACGATTCCTTAATTACCTCGTTAATTCAGCCCCTTTCACAAAATCGTGTGGACCAATCCTTGGTCGCTGCTAACGACGACAACACAGTGACGGATGGTGAAGCTGCGCAAGTTGTGGAAGATTGGGAAGCTGCCGCTCTTGTTTAGCACGTTCAGCGAGGCAACTGGTAATATGCACAAAAAATTACTGTTTCTAGTACAAATTATTTCATAGTGCACTGTTAGTGTTAGTCTTTGTTCTCAGTATTTGTTTTGTTTGAAACGCTACCGTACTGATGTTAATGGTTTTCATTGAATGTTCCATGTGCCAAAGCTGTATGTGAACTGCCAATAAGTACTCATTTAAAGTTTGTAATAAATGAGGTTTCATCTAACGTTATTTCTGTATTCTGTGGATTTATACGTTTTCAGTTTAATCTGACAGTTGTTTATGAATTGTATAAATAAAATATTAATGGTAACTTTAATAGGTAGATATAATTTAAATACAAAATTAGTTAAGCGTTGCAGTAAGTTAATATTGTGATTATTTTTTCAATCTAAAGTATGGTACAGCGCTTAAAGTAGACGTAATTTAAAATATAAATTGAAAATGAACTTGGTATATTAAAGTATTATTTTTAAAAAAAAAAGAAATCAAGATTGGCTACATGGCTAGTAGTAGCATGAAGGTGTAAGGCCTATTGGGTTTATGTGTATACAGATATACATTATACTTATTTTATGTTTCATGAACTAACTAAAACATAGCGGAGGTTAAAATATTGAACGGTGTGGGTCTTACGCTGAACATCTTGCACGCTTTCAGATATCTGCCGTTTCTAACATTTGCAATGTACTCTGCGACCTTTGCGACAGGTCAAATTCAGCTTACGGCAGTTCAATGACGTCAAAGCTGTAATGTGATTTGTTATTAATGCACATGTGATCCAAGTTGATCATGCATTTCGGAACATACCATAAACCAGAAGTTGTTTACCCGAATGCTTTTTAAGGTAGCAATATGTTCATATTTTGGGCTCTTGTCTGTATGTATGTTTTATCAATAAGGTGTGCACTGTATTTGGTCATCTGATCAAACAGGGTTGCCAGAGAAAAGCTTTGACGCTGTGTCTCAGGCTTTGACGTTGCCCGTGTAAATTTCACGCGAAAATGGCAACTCTGCTTGTGATACGAAACAAAGTGTAAGCTTTCAGTTTCTGTAAGTTTTAATTCAAATTTCAAACAATAAATAAGCAGTTGTAAGCAATGTAAATGACTGTAAATTAACATAAAAAGCTACTTTTATGTCTTTCTCGTAAGGTCTTGCCAGATAGCAAAGGCTAGTATTATTAAGCAAACTTAAAGATGATACGTTTTAAAAAGTACTATAGTCAGATTATTAAAAAACCGCATGGGGATATACCATTTTATTGTTATTAATGTGTTTTCTTTTACTATCACAGAGGAATTTGTGGACAAATCTAGTTCATAGCACATTAGTGAAAGGTGTTCCTAAGTAACAAACATGGATTTTAGTTGTCCATCGTTGTATTTGTTTTCTTTTAAGCTGAAGTGAAATTAAACTTGGAATAACACTTTGTAATAACAGATACCAGTTGAGATAGTATATGATGCAGGTGTTACCAATCCTAATCTTATAGGTATACCTTCTTGCAAAGTTCAGCTCCATACTCAAAGCAGGTAATAAACATTTTTAGGAGCAGCTGATAATTATACAGGAGTGTGTTGAATTAGAGTTAGACATAGGCTCTACTGGGAGGTAGATCTTTAGAAACAGGATTGGGCAGCTTTGTTATATTGGTTATGTACCATGGAATTTAAATTGTACTATTTTTATTGCAGGTTTTATGAGATCCCCAGTTGAAGACATTGGTGCATTGGGATGTTGGCTTCCCAGCTTCATGTTGATGAACTCTGTTCTTATGTTTTCCATATAGGGTTCAGGTCTGTGGACAGGAATGGCTATGGCAAATCCATTATTTTGTGCTTAGTTATCCTTTTTTTTTTGTATGTGTGTGTGTGTATTGATTATGATTTTTGCTTTGGTTCATTGATATAAGAGGTAATACTGGCCTGTTATAACATTTCTAACAGCATTTAAGTTTAGATTTTTTACTGACTGTAGACTGTAGAACCCAGTTGCATTTGAGGTTCCAGTAGTCTGGCAACTAGATATGGTAGAGTTTACATTTGGATGAGAGCAGTTGATTTTTTTTTTTCTTGAAATGCTGCTATATAAATTGTCGAAGACAGTTTTTTTTTTTTTTGGAATGGAAGTTGAAAGGGTAAAGTAGCTTTTTTCCCACAGAATTCTGTTATATGATTGTGTCATTAAACAACCTAACACCAAGTTTTGAAATTATATTGTAATGTAGAACCATGATTATTATAATCAGTATAATCAGTATTATAATCAGTTATAATCAAATATAATAAAAAAAAAATCAATACTTAACAGCCATTTTCTCACGTCTATTTTTAATGTTTATAAAAGACCTATATGTTTCTGAAATCACTGATGTGGACTAAATGGTGTAGATGATTCATAGAAGTATACATAAGGAATGTGCATGATTGACCAAGTTTAAATCATGTCCAGGAAATAATAAAAAAAAAAATATATATATATATATATATATATATATATATATATGTGTGTGTGTGTGTGTGTTTTATTTAGACTACTTGAGTGTGATGTAATGGGTTTGCAGTGTATTTTCTGAAAAGTCAGTAGAGGGAGTTGAGTTACTGTGACGTCTGCAGCACATCGTTTAAATAACGAGTTCTGTGAAAGCAACTATTAACTTTTACTTGTATCTCATTTATTGCCAAGGCTAGTTTAATTAATTAAGTCATATCAAACTATGATTTACATGCTTTAATGTAAACATAATTTATGCAATATCTGTGGAAATTGCATTCATACTCGGCGTACTGAACAAAGTCAAAACGCTAAAGCTAAAAACATTCCACAAATTTCTTTACAGATAAGTATTTATGTCATATTAAAACTAAATTTTTGCATAAAAATCCGAGAAAATATTTAGATTTAAACAGATTGTAGATTGTATTAGGTTTATTTTCTCCGCATATTACAAGAGTCACCAACCGATAAGAACTGTTATTCAATAAAATTGACGCTACAGATTCGTTTAATTGATTAACGAATAATAAATAGGTGGCGGTAATGCACCACCAAGCTGTATGCCAACCGCCATTAAAATACATAGACGAAGAAGAAGAAGAAGGAAGTGACGTCGCTTTTAGGGGCCGCCATTTTGTGTTGTACCTTCGAAGGTAAGAAATGTGCTCTCGTGGTTTGATTTTAATCTGGTTAATTAGTTCTTTATTTTTGGTCATCCATAATATTAATGCTAATGTTTTAAGTAATTTGATGTTTGTTTGTCCGTTTGTATGGTTATTTTTGTTAATTAGGCATTATTTTTTGATTGAATAAGAGATGTACAGTTTCTGAGGCAGCTATCGCTGTATGGCCTCGTTGTATTAAAAACGTGTTATCGTAAAATTATCCTATGTGGCGTGTGTTATGTACTTCAGACGTAGTGAAAGTATCCGATCGGATTCGGCGAAGTACAGAAACTAATGTTATGTATTTTATTACTAACTGAAAGTATTAATCTTGTTTTTTGTAATCCTGTGCTAGTTTAATTGTATGGATGGCTGATTATGACTATGTCGAGCAGCACGGTGACAAAATGTGTCATTTATATTTGGGCCATTTTTAGAAGTCATAATATAATAGCTTAGAAATATGGATAGCTTTTGTTGTTGTATTTCGGTTATCAATGACATTAGGATATTGTAACGTTAGCCTGTGTTTAATGTTGCTTTGTAAACCACGTCGGTTTTTTTGCTCTGTCAGTTTCGTATAGAGGATTTTATACAGTTGTATCTTGATTACTTTTAGAAACTATCGAACTATATCCACCTCCTTTTTTGGCGTAAATGGGCGGTATACAGAAACTGACCGGTTCCTCGGTTTTTTGTGTGTGCAGACGTCACAGTTACGTCACAGCGCTAGCTGAAGGCAAAACTAATGAAAAAGTGGAGGCGGCCATATTCAAAGTAGCACAGATGCGACTGCATGAGGAGCTTAAAATATTATTTTATTGTGTTGCTGTGTGCCAGAATCTACGTAGTGCAGGCTCAAATGTGATATTTTAACACGTGCTGCCACTGGCAGACAAAAACCCCGACGACAGCTATACAATGCGCAGACTAGACAGAAATTATCGTCAAAACTGCTCGCGTTTGCATAAATAAAGTATTGTTTATGTTATGAATTATGGTTTGTGTTATGCATCTATTTTTTTTTATACATCTCACGACTATGACGTGCATGAAATGTCTATGTGCATGTGTGTAAACAACAAACTGACAATTAATATAACGTTAATCATCTGTAATTATAGCTAGCGTTAGAGAAGCGGTCAGAGGAATCTTTCCGCCGCCAGAAAAACGTCATCGTGTTTACTAATAGAGAAAAGGAACAGTCAGTTCAGTTTAGTCAGTTGTTTCCGGACGGTTCGTTTTCACTGCTGTACACCAATTGAGGACTGGTGAGATTTAGCTATTTGTAATACGTGCAAATTTGTATGTATTTATCACATTGCGGGTGATACTTTTGATGTTTGTAAAGTATAAAGCAATCGCGGTTGTTGCAATGCTGCATTTTAATTTAAGTACAATTAATTTGTATTGCATTACGGCAAGGTTTATAATATTATTTGTAATTCTGTATTTGTTTATTCAAACAATATGTCACAGATATATGTTACAATGTCCCTGTTAATTAAACGAGGCTGATTTTGGACAATGACTATGAATGTGCTTGATAAAATAAATGCTAAAGATTATAGAAGTTAAATTAGATTGGTTAAGGGAATATGAGATGTATTTAATTGAATGATTTAATGGAATGTAGCACTGTTGGCTAATTTATGTTTGTTGTCTTTTTATGTGAAATGGGGAACGAATGGAGCAGTTCTGAGGTAAGTTAAATTATACATGCAACAGACTAAGTACGTACAATATTGGTCAGATTGAGTTGAAATGTCTCATATAATATGACTAAAAGATTTGCACAGTAGTGTAGTAAATTTTAAAAGTTAGGCTTTAGTTCAATTAAGGTAAAATGTAAGCTTTCTAAAAAAACAACTATATATTATACAGGTAGACAACTATTTAGATACATTTATTGACAGAAAACAAATGATTGTTAGTTTAACATGGTTAGTCTTACTGTCTAGTTATCGTGATTTATTGTGCATAACATGTTTGTGCAATGCTTCAGACATAACAATACAATATCAAGTGGCTAACATAGCATATTCAGAAATAGGTTTGTTTGTAGTAACTGTAATACATTTTCTTTACCATACAATGTTTGAAAAATTAATTTAATGTCATTTAGCAACAGAAATCACAGCTTTTAATCTAATGTTATATGTTAATATGATAATCTGATATCAGTCTAACATATTGCAATGTGTGAAAAGTAACATAATGGATTGCAATTTATGATGGAATGCAGCAGTATTGACTAATTTATGTTTGTTGTCTTTTATGTGAAATGGGGAATGAATGGAGCAGTGCTGAGGTAAGTGAAATCTGACATGCGGTGTACTGTTTAGTGTCAATGCAACTTGTCACAAAGTTGAAATGTATGTTTTGTAGGATGGAATTTTGTGTGTTAAAATTAGTTTATTTTGTATTTATTTATCTCTCATTGTTAAATATAAAAATTAATAAAAACAAATGTAACATTTTTAGATTAAAATATCCTAAACCAGTAGATTTTAACATACATGATTACATGATTCCAAATGTTTCCCAGAATATTTAAATCTATATAAATCAGCATTTTAACCAGTGTTATTGTATTGTGTGTTAATCATGTCATACCTTGATTTCTCTGGTGTAGAATGCATAGAAACATGTCAGATATTTTATGCTATGCTTTGTTTCAAAGATAAGGGCTAAGTTGGTACTACAGTAAAATTTATGTGCGAGTGGTTTTAAGTGAAAGCAGTTTAGACCGTAATATATGGTGAGCTACATAAAAATTAGATTAGGCCTTACTTCAGTTAATGCAAACTGTAAGGCTTCTCTGTGAAATTAAGCCTATGTGTTGTATTAGATATATGAGCAAGTGTTTAGACATGTTTACCTGACGAAAGTGTCAGGTTTTGTTTTTTTTTGTTTTTTTTTTTGGTGAGTAATAGGTTTGTGTCATGCTTCAGAGACTGTATTGCCAACTAGTTAAAACAGCATAAACAGAAATAGGTTTACTTGTAGTAACAATAATATGTTCTCCAACATGCATTGCATTTACAAAATTAATTGCATGTAATTTAGCACATTTCACAGTTTTTAATGTGATATTTTAATATCAATTTAGCTTATTGCAATATGTCTCATAGTAGCCATCAATGCAACACACAGAGTAATGGTGTGTAATAATATAATAATATTCTCTGTTGTGTTTTTATGTCATTGCAGATGCCACGTGGAAAGGGTTTCCGTCGCTCCCAGGCAGCCAAGAAGAGGAATGCTGAGCGTCACACGCTCAGCTCCTTCATAGACTTGGTAGAGGATATCTGTCCTCTACCAAAAAAGGCACCTACTGAAAACTCTGATGCAAATACTTGTGAAAATTCCCCTGAGAAAACTTGTGAAAATTCCTCTGAGAAAACTTGTGAAAATTCCTCTGAGAAAACTTGTGAAAATTCCTCTGAGAAAACTTGTGAAAATTCCTATGATGCAAATACTTGTCCAAATTACTGCCGTAAGGCTCCCAAAACTTGTGAAAATTCCTCTGAGAAAACTTCTAAGAAACGCTGGAGTGATGTTACTAGAGCTTCACTTGTGACCAACTCTGATTATTTCCCTCAGAAAGTCGTACGTGGTTCCTTCCATCAGGGTGATGCTCGGTTTGGCTGGAACAGAAACCGTCAGTGTGCAGTGAACAGTATCACAGCAGTCATGGTGAGTGTGCTGAAGGATGTGCTGACGTGGACAACAGAGGACCTGAATGCTGTGCTGTTCCATGGAGATGAGCTGTACACATCAATGCGACTGCAGGGCCAGATCAACGATCGAACAGGGCTGGGTCATATTTCTGTTGCGGAACTGCCACGACTACACACACTTGATAACACAACATTTTTAATAAAGCATGGAGAATCTTTCTCAGGTGTTTTTGGTGTTGATTTTTATGATGAATCATTGCGAGATGTGTCCATGACTATAGAAGAAGCTCTACAGAGGGCTCTGCTTCAGTGTGGTGCATGTTTGTTAAACATTAAAGAGTACATCTGTGCAGTGATAAAGGCAGGGTCAACATTTGCTGTAGTCGATCCCCATTCACGTAACCGTAAAGGTATGCCTGAAGGTAATGGAAGAAGCATTTTAGTCTATTGTTATGACATATACATGTTGTTTAATCATGTTACTAATCTTGCCATGTCACTGAATGCCCAGGGAACAGATTTTGAAGTGACGTCTGTGAAAGCAACGGTAATTGGTAAGACCACAACTATTGAGACAAGTTCTGAGTCTGATCAGGAAGCCAGTGCCACAGTGGAGGATCGCGAGTGTGTGCGAGAACATGGTAAACAAAAAGAGAAAGTAGGTGTCGCGCATGATTTAGCTACAAGCACAGCGGAGCACAGTAAGTGTATCAAAGACCACGGTAAACGCAGACGTGTAGACAAGCAAGCAAGTGCGCACAAACTGGATCAGACATACTTGGATTCAAGTAAGAAAAAGAGACGAGTGCAAACTGAGTCAAAACTTGCAAATGTTAGCACGTTGAATGATGTCATTATTGCAGACCCAGTGAATACCGAGTTGAGTTTAAACTCTGCAGATCAGGAAGCGAATTTATCATTGGATGATGTCATCATCATCGGAGATACAGTGAATGCTGAATTCAGTTTCAAACCATTAAATAAAGCAGATAAGGACGCTCTGTGTGCACGTTTACGACTGACTAATGAAAGCGTTGGTGTTCTAGATACACATTCTTCTTCTTTAGGAGTACCGTGCAAAACAAAGTGTATTAAAGGAGATGGTAATTGCTTGTTTAGGTCAATAGCCGAAGCTGTTTGCGGAAACCAAGAGAAACACCTGACAATTAGACGCGCAGTTGTCAAACATCTGGAAGCTAACAGTTCTAGATTCGTGAGATATCTATCAGAAGAATACAGATCAGTGAAAGATTATGTGACTCAGTCTAAAATGTATTTTTCTGGAACGTGGGGCAGTCATGTTGAAATATTTTGTGCAGCTGACCTTTTAAAAATAAATATAATGACCTTTAATGATGACAGATGGAATACACACATACCTACCGAACATTTATTTACAGATAACGCAATCTATTTGAAGCACTGCAATGGAAATCACTATGAAGTTGTTACGTGTGTTAAACATAAAAATCAAGAAAATGTCTGTGCAGAAGCATGTAATACTGAAGTGGATGATCAGAGCAAAAGTCGCAATTTGCGAAAAAGAAAATTAGATGACACTGCAGACTATTCTAAGAGTAAAAGACAACGGGACCGATACCACACCGACTCCGACTTCAGACAGAAAAAAATAGGCAGCTTAAGATCAAAATACTGTGAAGACAGTCATTACAGGAATAAAAAGATTGAGAACATTAGAAAGAAATACTGTGAAGACAGCGATTACCGGCAGAAAAAGAATGAGAACATTAGAAAGAAATACTGTGAAGATAGTGATTTTAAGCAGAAAAAAATTGATAATCTTCGAGATAAATATAAGAAAAATACTAATGTACAGCAGTCAAAACGTGAAAAATCAAAGAATAAATATTGCAAAAACCCAACCTTTAAAGCAAATGTACGTGAATACTCTAAAACGAAATACCACGGCAATGCAAACTTTCGAATGAGTGTCATACAAAAAAGATCTGAAATTTCTGCAAAACAGAGGGAAAGACAGAAAGATATCGATTTCACTATTAATCAGTTCCATCAAGAAGTCAGTACAGGTCCAGAATTTGTTTGCTCTGTTTGTCATCGTTTGTTGTTTAGAAAACAGGTTATTGAATGTAAAAGGGATTGCTATAAAATCAGAGGTCAACAAATCACAGATTTGGCTGAAAGATGCATCACAGAAAAGTATTTACACACATGCAATAATGAATGTGAGAATAGATGCCATTTATCAGGTAATGAAGCTCGTAAATTGTGGATTTGCTACACATGCCATCGTAAAATTCTTGGTGGAAAATTGCCTGAAGAGAGTGCCGCAAACAACATGCATTTGGTGGACATTCCCAAAGAGCTAAAAGGTCTAAACTCATTGGAGGAACATCTTATCGCACGCAATATTCCTTTTATGAAGCTGCTTTGTCTTCCTCGTGGAAATCAGAAAGGCTGCCAGATGTCTCAAATATTCTTCCACGTAATGAATGTGATGACCACATGATAAGAATAAAACTGAAACGAAAATTAACGTATAAGGGCCACTATGAATATAAATGTGTCAGCACTGATCGTGTCAGACATGCGCTGTCTTATTTGGTGAGACATAATAAGTGGTATAATGATGTGGAGTTTAATGAGCAGTGGGTAAACTCTTTAAATGCAGACGGTGAAGTAGAGAATGAGGCTGATGATTTTGAAATGGAGAAACAAGATTTAACAGATAAAAATGAAGATGAGGAAGAAGCTGCAGATGATCCAGAGGAAGATATAACATATATTAAAGAACAAAGTGGTCTTTTGTCAGACACATCACTGCAACCTGTTGACATTGGTTCAGAAATAATTGATCAACATTTTCAAGATGTACTAAACGTAGCTCCAGCTGAAGGTAACAGTCCTATTAGGCTGCTGTCTGATAAATCCAATGAGGCAAAGTGTTTCCCTGTCCTCTATCCTACTGGTGCTCCAACATTTCATGATGAAAGACAGGAAAAAATCACATTGACACGATACTTAAAAGCAAGAATACTAAATGCAGATGGACGTTTTGCACAGAGCACAGACTTTCTTTTTTATGCACAATATATGTCAGAAGTTGATCAATTATATCAAATGTCTCAAATGCACTGAGGAAAGGTTCAGAGAAAAACTGTCTAAAGATCACACCAGATATGCTAACAAACTCAGACTCTTTGCAAAGAATACTCAATTATGATGAAGGATATAAGTTCTTAAGACCAGTAAGAGGGACGCCTCCCTATTGGATGTCTACGCAAAAAGATCTGTTTGCTCTTATCAGACAACTAGGCATACCGACATTTTTTGCATCTTTCAGTTCTGCTGATATGAGATGGCCTGAAATCCTCAACACCATCATTAAACAAGAGGGTAAACAAATAAATGTTGATGAGCTCGACTGGTCTGAAAAATGTGGACTCATAAGACGAAATCCTGTCACTGCAGCAAGGATGTTTGATCACAGATGGCATTGTTTTCTAAAAGATGTCATAATGTCACCAGCCAAGCCTATTGGCGAGATAAAAGACTACTTTTATCGTGTTGAATTCCAACAACGTGGTTGTCCTCATGTTCACTGTCTGTTTTGGGTGGAAGATGCTCCGAAGCTCAATGATCATGATGCAGATAATGATGCAGTGGTTGCTGATTTTATTGACACCTACATCACTTGTGAGACACCACCAGAAAATGACACTGTACTTTATGAGACAGTGAACAGTGTTCAGAAGCACAGTACAAGACATTCAAAAACATGCCGGAAGAAAAATACAGTTTGTAGATTTAATTTTCCAAGACCGCCATCTAGTCGGACCTTCATTACAAGAGAAAGAAATGCAGATGACTCGAAAGGCAAGGGTGAAGATACCACAGCCAGTGAAATTATAAAGAAAGTCAAAGCTGCTTTAAATTCTGATGTGAATTTTGATTCTGTTGATGCCTTTTTTTCATCTATTGGGATTAATCAAACTATGTTTGAAAAAGCATACAATGAATGTTCCAAAAAGAAAAGCATTGCCTTGAAAAGAAACCCAAAAGATGTTTGGGTAAATCAATACAACAGAGATTTGCTGCGTGCTTGGCAAGGAAATATGGACATTCAGTATGTCACAGATGCCTTTTCTGTAGTGGTCTATATACTTAGTTATATCACAAAAGCAGAACAAGAAATGGGACTTCTGCTTCAGCGTGCACAAAATGAAGCAATGAATGGAAATCTTGAAGCTAAAGCATCATTAAAACAGTTGGGAAGCATGTATCTGCACAACAGAGAAATTTCTGCTCAAGAGGCGGTGTACAGGCTGACAGGCATGCATTTGAAGGAATGTTCCCGCAAAGTACAGTTTATTCCAATAGGACAAAATCCTGTAAAGATGAGTTTGCCTTTGCATGTGCTTTAAAATAAAGTGGAAAATGACCAGTGTGATGATGAAAGCAATTTTTGGATGACAAGTATCACTGACAGATATAAGAACAGACCAGAGAAAGAACCACTAGAAAATCTATGTCTCGCCAGTTTTTGTTCTGAGTACAGAGTTCTGGCAAAATCAGAGGTTTCCTCACAAAACAAAACAGCAGAAAATGAAATAATTAAACTGAATAACAACAATGGCCATATCAAACGAAGGACACGAACTGAACCTGCCATAGTAAGGTACCCAAGGTTTTCACCCACTAAAGATACAGAAACATATTATCATTCATTGTTGCAGCTTTTCTTACCATATTACGATGACTCTGATCTGAAGCCGAGCACCTATACCACATATGAGGAATTCTACAACAGTGGTGTCATAAAAATTGGTTGTGAAGTGAAACAAGTGAAATCAGTTGTTGATGGCAACAGAGCATTATTTGAAAAGGAAAGTGACAAAATAGATGAAGCTAAACAGCTTTTGGAGCAAAATCTTGATTTAGAAGATGCCTGGGCTGAGATATGTCCTGAAACTGAGAAACAGCGTGATGAATGCATAGACCTGATGAAGGATAAACTACTGCTTGATGAAGATGACAGTCAAGAACTTATTCCAGATCTTACAGCAAACCCTCAAACTGTGTGCACCATTGAAACGAATCACACTACAATGCCTAGAGATGAGGCGTTGCATTTACTAAGGTCGTTAAACGAGGAACAATCTGCTGTGTTCTACAAAGTGCAGAAGTGGTGTCTACAGAAAATACTTGGACAAAACCCAGAACCATTTCGATTATTTCTTACTGGTGGAGCAGGCACAGGAAAAAGTCATCTAATTAAAGCAATACAATATGAATCTACTAGACTGTTGTCTCAGCTTTCTGAGAATCCTGATGATATTACTGTATTTTTGACCGCATCGACGGGTGTTGCCAGCTTTGGAATCGGAGGCGGAACTGTTCATAATAATTTCGCAATTGGTGCAAATGTCAGACTGCCATATCAACCTCTTAGCGATAATAAAATAAACTCATTACGTACAAAATTGGGTTCGTTGCATATTTTGATTATTGATGAAGTGTCTATGGTTGACCATCGTCTTTTGTCATACATTCATGGAAGACTACGACAGATAAAACAAACTGGTGACTACTCTCTCTTTGGAAAAGTCAGTATTCTTTGTGTTGGGGATTTCTATCAACTTCCTCCAGTAAAAGGAACTGCTCTGTATGCTGATACAAAAGGAGTGAACCTCTGGGAGAATAACTTTCAAGTTACAGAATTAACTAAAGTTGTTAGACAACAAGATCCGAGTTTTGCTGAAATGTTAAATCGACTGAGAGTACACAAGAAAGGGGAATCCCTTTTGTCTAATGACATTGCTATGTTGAAAAAATGTGAAACAGGGAAGAAGTGTAATGATATTCACATATTTGCTACAAATGCTGAAGTTGATAAATATAACATCGAAAGACTACATGAATGTTGCCCAGAGGCAATCAGTATACATGCTCAAGATTATGTCAAAAACTCAAAAACTGGACGAATGGAACGTAAAGTTGGATTTCATACTAAAGTTTTCAACTCGTGTTTGTCTAAATCTGTTTCGCTGGGTATTGGAGCAAGGGTTATGTTAAAAAAAAATATTGATGTTGCTGATGGTCTTGTCAATGGAGCGTTTGGTACAGTTGTCCACGTAAGTGAAAGTCAAAATGATAATGATGATTTCCCATCAGCTATACATGTGGAGTTTGATAATGCAAACGTTGGTAAAATTCAAAGATCTAAAACAAGAAAGAGATTTTCCCAAAATTCAACAGTTATTGAAGTACAAGAAGACCATGTCACAAACGATGGTGGTATAAGACGTCAGTTTCCTCTCAGATTGGCTTGGGCATGTACAGTTCACAAAGTGCAAGGACTCACAGTAGACAGAGCTGTTGTATCACTTAAGAAAATCTTTACAGCAGGGCAAGCATATGTTGCTTTGAGCCGAGTAAGATCTCTTAGTGGATTAATCATTGAGGACTTTAAAGAGTCTGCTATATTTTGTAATGACAAAATTGAGTTGGCTATGAAAGATATGACAAAATTTCTGTTGGAAAAGGACAGTTCCACTGAGTCCCATGGTACATTCAAAATAGCCCTGCTTAATGTACAAAGTCTGAAAGCTCACTTTCAAGATGTTCTTGCGCATACAGTTCTGATGAACACTGACTGTATTTGTTTGACAGAAACATGGCTAAATGCTGACGAGAAAGCACAGGAACCACAAATACCAGAATTTGTGTTCAAGCACAACCCAAGAGCTAAGTGTTATGACAACAGTACAGCTCTTTTTACCCAATTAAAACATCAGAAAGGTGGTGGAGTTGGAATGTATTGTTCTGAGAAAGTCGAGTGTAATGTTTTCACTCCTGAGTGCTGGAACTTAGAATGTTTATACTTTATAGTTCCACATGTCAATTTGACTGCTGCGCTTTTGTATAGGCCCAGTTCATATAAAACTGACATGTTTCGACAGCAGCTAATACATGTTATTGAAGAGATGGAAAAGCATCCGGGACAGAAAATAATCATGGGAGACTTTAACGAAGACATTTTTACTTCATCTACAGTTCTGAAATTCATGGAAGAACATGGATACAATCAACACGTTCAAAGTCCAACCACAGAGAAGGGAACATTAATAGACCATGTTTATACGAAAGATATGGAAGGTATAAGTGTCAATGTTGTGCAAACGTACTATAGTTTTCATGAGGCAATACTTGTTTCACTGTTGTGATGTTGAAAATCAAACCATAGAAAAGGGAACATAATAAGGAAGGTATAAGTGTCAATGTTGTGCAAACTTTCTGGCAAAATTTTCGTCAGGAAATACTCATTTCACTGTTGTAATCAAAGTCATGTATGAGGATATGTGTGTGAAGATTCCGCCTGCCACTGCCAATGTTGCTGAAATTGATGAATGACATCATGTTAATAAGTGCAAATAATATTTATAGAAATAGATATATACAGACTTTACCAAGCTAATTAATTATGAATTATAAGTCTGCACTTAAAGGCAATTATCAAAACTGTCCAGCACTTCCAATGTTCCAAAACTGCAATGAATTATTGTCCATTTCACAATTTTTATTTTTGTGACTTTTGTTGTTAAACCCTAACAATGGGTAATTTTTCTATTCTATTCTTACCAGTAAACGATAACATAATGCTGTAGGTTATTTATTTTCCCCCATCTTTTGACTGTTATTTTTTATTTATTGACTTATTTATTTTGTGTGATTACGTTTTTTTTTTTTTTTTTGAGTCAGCCAACCCAGGTCTCATTTTTGTTTCTTTTTTTTTTTTTAAAGCTTGAATCTGCAAGTTTTGGTTATTATGCAAAACCACACCCATTAGTGCAATGACTTTATAGCATGGCCATAGCTTGACATTTGAATGGTACCAGACTATTATATTGGGTCGTCAGATTCTAGGTTTAGGTAGGTCAAATTGAATACATTTATTTACTTGACATTTTTAAATAACAGTCTACTATATATATATATATATATATATATATATATATATATATATATATATATATATATATATAGTATATTTATATATATGGTGACCCACAAGCTAAATTCATGCTGTAAAGTAGTTGCATTTGGTGAAAATTATGTCAGTGTGTAAGTAGAACCATCTTTTAAAATTAATGTTTTCTTAGATGAATTTACATAAAAAATAACTGTATTGTAAAGTAGGAACATTATACTTTGATTTTCCTGAATTTGCTAAAGTCTGGTTTCTTTATTCAAAATTGCCATTGTACAGAACATTTAATGCTTAATACTTTGCAGCTATGTAGTTCTACTTACAGCACTGTTTTAATTATCTACGATGTAATGTCTTTATTAATTTTATGTAGTGCTGATTTTATTTATACATTTCAGTAAATTTTAAAAACAAAATGTAAGATGCCTAAAAAGTGTGGATTTACTTTCACATTTCCCAGCAGAAATCTTTCTCAAGCCACAAAATCTGGAGTTTACGGAAAACTGAACTTCTCAATCTTTGTAAAAAATATTTAAGCATCTGATCCTTTGTCTGCTTAAGTGATCTTCTCCTGTTTAAAAAAAAAAAAAAAAAAAAAAATGATATTGCATTTACAATTGTATATGCCATTTGGTTTTTTATGTGTACATTACAGTTATATCTAACCACATAATGTCAACTCCCATTGTTGTGGTTTTGCATAATAACCAAAGTTCAAGTGCTGGATTGAAAACTTGGTGGTTCAAGATTCTTTATTTCAGTTTATCTTTATCTCAGTGTATTCCAGCTCATTAGTTTCTTTAGTTTATTACTATTGTCTCAGTTTGCTAAGATGTTTAGTTGTGTTTCATTGTCATTGGCGACCATGGCTTCTTCTTTCTCTGGCTCTACTGTGACCAGTCATGCCTCTGTTTCACCGGACTCCCTCATCCTTCTGACTCCACCCTGGTTTGTCATCCACTGGGTTCACAATAGACTTCCAGGCCTATGGATATAACTGCAGCCTCAGATCCTTCAGTTCCACTGACATCCTTCATCTCTCTTGCTCCACCATGATCCTCATTCCCATCGGCTCCACATCGGTCTGCACATTTTCTGACTCCACCTTGGCCCTGTGGTTCAACAGCATCCTTGTTGTTTTCTAGCCCTCTATCTCCATGTTAGTGCCCAGCCTTTCTGACTCTGACTTGGTCTTCTGTCTCTCTGGCTCCACCACGGCACCTCATCTGTTTGGCTCCAGTACCATTACGCTGGTTCTCAAGCACTTTGTCAATATCTTGAACTTCAGCCTTCCTGATTTTGCCTTGGTCTTCCACCTACCCAGCTACGTCCTGGTTTGCATCATCTAAGGCTCTACAGTGGGTCTCCATCTCTCCGGCTTGATCAAAGAAGCTTCCAGTATTGCCAAGCAAGATATCTTTATAGAAATATGCTGTAAGTATGCTACTGAAAAATAATGTTTTGCACATGCATATTATTTCTTAATTATCTTAACAATGCATAAATGTGCAATAAAGAAATATGTATTGTGTTTTTGGACTATAGCGCAGTACATATTATGCAACAACTTCTACTTTAAAACAAATGACTTCGCCTGCACTCTCCAATCATTTGGATCTGCTGTACTCCATGTCTTCAGCTGCAGCATCTTCATCACTCCCTCTGGCTCTACCTTGGTCTGTAGATCATCTACGTCAACCTTGGCCCTTCAGTCCCGCTGCATCACCGTGGATCTTCATCCGCCTGCCTCCATTCATTTTGGTATACAGCCTTTCTGAGTCTGCACAGTCTGACGCTCCACAATGCAGTATCATAGTTAATAAAGATCAGTCATAATCATCAGTAATAGCCTTTTGGAAGGGTACTGTAATGTTCTGTTTCTGCTGTAGGACTGTTATTGGATTCTTTTTTGTGCCTATATATGTATTTATACTGTGTTCTGATTTGTTTAATCAGTTATCCATTATGCTGACCTGTGTTTGGTTAATTTATGGTTATTTCTGTGTATTTATACTATTTTTTGCAGTTCAATATTAGTGTCTTAGCTTTCCTAAGCTATTTA
Source organism: Carassius auratus (assembly GCF_003368295.1). Lineage (NCBI taxonomy): Eukaryota > Metazoa > Chordata > Actinopteri > Cypriniformes > Cyprinidae > Carassius > Carassius auratus. The sequence continues at coordinate 5,150,490 of NC_039272.1, read as the reverse complement.
GTTCTTGTTGGTTTTTTGTTTGTTTGGTTGGTTGGTTTCTATTGCCTGGGCTTTCATTCATCTTCTATATACTGGATTAATAAAAGAAGTGTTTACCAAACCTATGCTTCCCTAGCTGACATAAATATTACAATATGCTTGAGCAAAGCATTTAAGAAGGGCTGCATACAGGTGTTTTGTACCTTAAACTTTGTATTATTTAATAATTTTACTTTAAAACATAAACTTACAGTTTATACAATGTGAAGTTTTAAAAATATAAAACTTTTTTTATTTGTTTTGTTTTTAGAAACACTTTACCTAATGCCAAATTAATCATTGCAGATTAATTATAAAATTGTATGTATGTTCTTTATTATTCTGATTTAATTATTTTAACATTTCTTTAATAAAAAAATACTACTTGATGTCAATAAATTCCAAAAAACTTATTTTTTATATAATTTATAAAAAGGTTTGTATTTACTGTTGTTTTGCCATTGATCTTTTGATTTCAAAATCAATTTGTTGTAAAACAATGTTGTAACAACAACAGAAGTATTAAATGAAATTAAATGTAAAACGGTTGGGAATTGGTTATTGGTTACTGCATGATGATTGAAATCTCGCAAATGCCTTTTAAAGAAACTGTCAAAAGGATAAAACGAGGGAAATGAGTGCCGAGAGCACTATACCGGCTCGCGGCGCCACCTGCAGGTTGAAATGGTTCAAAGCACCACAGGACAGAATCAGCGCTGAAGGTAACTTTTTTATAAATACTTCAGAGAATATGAGATTGCTTACTACTGTAATGAAATACACAATGGTTGTAATGTAATTATATAAATGCAGGCTATAGTCTGACGCGATTCTTGTTTGCTATAATAGTGCTATGTTTTCAGAGTCGACTAACTGTAAATGCTAGCTGCGGCACAGTTGCTTTAATTTACATTTGGAAACGCAACATTTGTTTTCAAAAAGAAATTTCAGTGATCCATGATGCTTCAGAAATCATTCTAATAGGCTGATTTACTGCTTAACATTTACCATTTATTATCAATGTTAAAAATATTTTTTACTGCTTAACATTTTTGTTGAGACAAAAATGAAGACATTTTTTTCTCAAATATTTCTATTAAATAAATGCTTTAACAATTTTAATAAATATATTTGGTAAATGGAAAAAAATGCTGTTTATTAAACTTTTTTATTTATCAAAGAATTCTGAATAATAAAATATGAAGCAGCACGACTCTTTTCAACATTTATAATAATCAGAATTGTTTCTTGAGCATCAAATTATTGTAATGATGTCTGTAAGATCAAGTGATATATTTTATGACACTTTAATATATATATATATATTTTTTTAATATATGTAATAATATTATAGCTTTTACTTTATTTTGATCTAATAAATACAGCCTTAATGACCAAAAGAGATCAACATCATTAATAACTAATGTTTTCAAACTTAGCATGAACTTTAATTACCACAATTCTATTAGTTTAACAGGACAATAGTATTATTACAATATAAGATGCATATTTAAATGTGTTAATTTTTAACAATAAGAGCTTCGGAGTGTCATTTGGGTGTAGTCAGATTTTTCTGTGTTTTTCTCTCTAGCTGATGACATACCTGTTTCTCATTTAAAAAGCAAGTGTATGGCAATAGTATAACACTATAGTATATCACTCAGAATGTTTTCAACAGATTGCTAATGACTTTCAAATAATTATCTTCTGCTAACCAAGCCTGCATTAACTGCATTTAACAGCAAAAGCAATAATATTGTAAAATAATATTACTATACTTTAAAATGTAATTAATTCCTGTGAGTTTAAGGCTGTTTTTTTTAATCATTACTCCAGTCATATGATGTTTCAGAAATCATTCTAATATTCTTATTTGCTGCTTTAAAATCATTTAAAGTGTTTCCACAACCCAATGTTGTGGCCAATTTCTTTCAAAATACTAGTCGAACATGCCCACAGAGTTTCGTTCCGATCGACTTCCATTAACCTTGTCAAATAGGTGCTTAAAGTTGTTTGGCCAATGGCGGCCATGTTTTTTAAGATAAGTGAAATTCCTCATAGAGCACTTGTGCCACATTGGGCCATATCAATTTTCAAGTTGATTGGATCAGCGGTTGCTTAGTTATTGCCATTTTAGTTTTTTTTTCATCCTGTAGCGCCACCAAGTGGCAGATATTGAAAAAAAAATAATTTGACTAAAGTTTTTGTTCATGCATATGAGTTCTGAGTTTGGTGAAGATATCTCATTTTGTTCCCGAGTTATAGCCTTTTTCATAAAATTGGTCCACGAATTTGAATGTTTTGGGTCACCTGGTTTTTTGTTCAGTCTTGATCAAACCACTGCAATAATATTCTCTGGACTCTCTAGATCAATAATTTTCAAAAATATGTTGCATTTTGTCCTTTGGTTAGATAACATTTAAACAGGCCTAAAAAACAAAAGATTTCTGTTGTGAATGGCATTAAACTGCAAAAAAAAAAAAAAGGGGTAATATAATCACACATGCATTAGATCTGTATTTTTTCTAAACAATCATGCAAAATTTAACAGAGATTAGGTAAAAAAGAACACTGTAATATTTATAAAGCTTCAAAACCCAGTGTTGAATAAAAAAATTGCAATTATAACCACTAGATGTCACCGGAAGACCACTAATGAGCTCAGTAAAGACTAAAACATTACAGTTTATGGGCTTGTTGAGGGATTCATCTAGAAAAAATGTATATTACTATTATTTAATATTACTGTTCAAGCATTTCAGATCACATTGAGTCAAAGTTTACCAATTTATTTTACTCTACCCTGTCAAACGCTTTTTCCGTGTCAAGTGATAGGATACATGTGTCATGGGCTTCCCTTTTTTCATACAGAATGTTTAAAACGCGCCTTATATTATGAGTAGCCTGACCATTTTTTATAAATCCATTTTGGTCTAAACCTATTACAGATGGAAGACATTTTTCCAATCTTGACGCCAAGATCATTTATTTATTCTACTATTAATACATTTTGTATTAGAATTGACAACTATCTAATAAAATATTCTGCTATTTGCAAATTACATTAGTAAAAATATTTAAATCTGTATAATTATGAAAATTGTTTAAGGTCATTTGTTAAGCATGTTTTACTTGTTAGAATATGCCATGAAATCTTTTTGTTTAATAAAAAATTATTAAAGGATGTGACTTACTAACAGTTTTTATTTAATGTAATTTACTGTAATATGAACCTTGAAGTATTTTAAATATCAAAAAGGAAAAGGCTTTTATATGTAATGTATTTTGTTCAAAATGATTAACTAAATTAAAGTTTAATGGTAGGTGTGTTTAAGGGGACTGGGACATAAGTTTGCAGTTTACTAAATAAAATACTTTTTCCAAATCATGTATAACCTATACACCACATAGGTCTTAATGTGAAGTTTGTTTTATAGCAATGGTCAAAATGTTTTTGTATTTTCTATATTTTGTGTATGTTTGTGTACAGTCAGTTTTGTGATAGACCTGTATTTGAGTACTGTATGTAAATTTTTATTGACATACTATTTTATACAAGGAAATTTATAGATGTGTTGTAGAAATGTAATATTTTGTAGGTGAACCATTTGTTAGGTTTATATAGTAAAATTTTGTGTAAATATATTGTTTTTCTTCAGAACTCCAGTTAAACTGTGTGATGTCGCCTTTTCTCCTTCACGACAAAAAAAAAGGTGAGTTTGTGTAGCAGTTCAGGGTTGTAGAATGTCACTGCAATGTCACTAGACAGTGAATGGCGAACAAAATGAAACCGGTATGAAACTGCTTTATTTGTTTTGCTTTATGGACTGTTTATTATTATTTTTTTTTACAAATAATAGATAGGGAAGTACTGTGTCTTTTCCAGGTTTCTCTTGATTATGCGACACTGTTACTACGTAGTACAAGGAAATACAGCAAAGAATTCTATGGAATTTGCTAGAGAATTAATTATGTCACTGTGACGTCTAGTGAGAAATATTCATAGTTGACCCAGAGCTATCATAGATATCAGATTGAACCAGGGAAAACATGGTGCTGTGAATAAACAAGTTATAGAAAGATTTTAGTCTAGACATCTCTTATATTGATAATGGATTTGATGTAGTTACACTAATTGTAATTACACACTTTTTTGTAAAAGTTTAATATTATCATTTTAATTTTTATGTGATAACCAAAACATTTTTACATAAGATTACTTTTTAATTCTAAAAGTTTCAAATCATAGGAAGTCACACAAAAATAAAAAATAAATAAGAAGTTATCATTGTAAACAGCAGATAACTGCAGTTTTTTTTTTCACTTTTTTTGGTTATGAATAAATATTAAGACTTTATAAATGATAATTAAGTTAGTAGGCTCAGTGTTATTGTCAGCCACGCATTACTGTCATTTCTCTGTGGCTTTGGTGCTGCTGCTGTGCAATATTAGTCTGGAGTCCTGTGAAGTTTTTGTATATTAAGTTTATTTATTATCAAAACATTTGTTAGTAATACAGATATATTGGGGAAAAATGTGAATACTTGCATTTAGGGTGGAAAATTTACTTTTTTGCCCATCAGTCACTGTAGCTGGTGGATGTTCTGCAAATCAATGAAAAAATTAAAGATAGTGTATTAATATGTTGAAGCGTGTACAATTTGTACATAGCTACTGCTGATTCCGGAGTGAGTCTCTTAACATGGGGATGTTTCTGTATACATTTTAAGGAATCATGTTTTTTTCTTTATCTCATCTTTGCTACATGTGTCATGGTCCATTCAACTATGTGACATGTGGAGCAACGTTGTCCTTGACACACAGCGCTGAAAACCAATCAAATGAGTTATTCGACAGAAGTGCTTTATTGTTACTTGGCAACCGCATTGTTTGATAAAACATGTTTAATTTGTTACAAGAAATGTTTTAAGTAGGAACCAATAAAAATGTTTTACAATCTACTTGTCACTGTGGCTAATATACAAGGCCAAATCATCCTGCTCCTGGTAAATAAAAGTTAGTTTGGAGCTCTGAAGTTTGTATAGTTTAAATTATATGCAATTAAGAATTTAAGAAATTGTCTGATTGTGATTAAACATATGTTCAACATTTATTATTATAGGGCCTGAATATTATGGATGATGCGGGTGAATATTTATTTTAAATAATAAAAGTTAGTCTTTAATTATGAATGAGTAGGTGATTGTACATTGTTACTGACTAGTTTGATTTCATGAGGTTATTGATAATTATTTCATGTAGCACATTAATTTGATTATGCAGGTGTATTGTTAATCAAAAGGTGGGGTTAAGTAGTTTTGTATAAAAAATAAAATAAAAATCATGTTATGTACTAGAGCTGTGCAATATGGGGGAAATATTTAATTTTCAATTTCGGACTAAAGACTAAATAGACTAAAAAATATATTGTTTAGATTTTGCATCCCTGCTGTACTGAATTGGGACTTCAAAACTGATTTTTGTACTGGATTGTTAGTTTTGTGTATTACTTCAATAGTTAATATATATCTTGAATGTGAAATTATAAAACAGAGAAGCCAAAGGTGTGTATTAAAAGTTAAAATTTTTTGGCTTCTAATTAAAAGTAGCAGATAAATGCTGTTGGATTTACTCTCGGTAGTATCAAAGGGTAAGATATTAGTGTTTGTAAATGGTTTGGATAATGAAAATTATGTGAAAGGTGCTGGCAAAAGTTTGTACTTATTTGCTTACTTTCGTGGGAGGAAAAAAAAAATTGTGAGGGTATCTACCAAATGTGTATGAAGACAATTGTACTGTAGTATTGTTATTAGGCATTTTAGTTATTGCATAATGAAATGAATGGCATAAGGAGTTATTTTAATTTGTAGAATTTAGGGTTGTGCCAATAGACGATAGTATCGTGTATCGACTATAGTTAGATATCGACGTAAGCAGATTTTTCTGTAGTAATGTATTTGATTATAGTAATAACAATAACTTTATTTTTATTAGGCTGCTTTTTATAAACTGGATTTCAAAAAAATATTTTCACACAAATTACAGATCTGCGTTCATTTTTAGCTACAGAGATTGAATAATCAAATGTAAAACAGCATTGCATATTTGACTGTATAAATTAAAGATTGTTCTTTATTAAAGTTACAAAAGCTTTTTAATCAAGAGCAGTGATTTCTTAGTTGTTGCTGTTTAATTAATATAAAGACTGTTACTTTAAGAGAATGCACTGATCCAGTAGACTACGTTCAGCTGGTTATGTCTGTTAGGATACTTACCAATACAGGCATTTTGACATGATTTTTGTCTGAATTTGTCCATTTAAACACAATACTTTTGAAAAAGCTTATTTTTGTGTGCGTACCGAGGTGTGGTTTTGTGCGGTTCGAATGAGTGCACGCACAAATCTTCACACTGAATGTGTGTGTTCTTGTCCTCTGGTTCTTAAATGTTTGAACTGATAAAGCTTAAATGAGTTTAGTTTAAACACAGATATGAGCACCCAGGTAATGATGGATTAAATTAATGCTCATATACAGCTAGGGCTGAAACGATTCCTCGAGTAACTCAATTACAAAAAATGATCGAAGTAAATTCCTTTGCCTCGAAGCCTCTTTTAATTTATATTTAATCTCACGTCAGGTTCTTTTGCAATGATTTTTTTCATGTGACAAAATGCATTTACGTCACTCAGAAAAGCGGAAGGAGAAACAAGGACTCAGCAGTGTTTTGATTTGAGGGCGTAGGCAAACGTAGTGGCGTGTGTCCATTGGAAGATATAGAGCTGGCATACCACAACTAGAGCCCTATGATTTTCGCGATGCAGAAAACGCGGACGGAATCGTGGAATCCAGTCATAAAAACGGAATTTACAGTTTAGCGCAGAATGGCACAGAATTTGCTAAATTTTGAATTAATCAAAAATAGGTCATTGCAGTTACATCAAATCATGATATGGACTAATATCTGTAAGTATTGAGCCGGAACAATCTGTTTAAATATGAATCCTGCATGTTCTGCATGTCTCTGTTTATGAATGTCGCAGAAGCTCGACTTCCTCTTTTATTATACACACTGAAGCACGTGTGATGCTCGCAGTGATTGCAGTGTCTGCTGTCTCACTAAATGAGGATGAGAACACATGAACAACATCTCCAGAACTGCTCTGACAGTCAGTTCATGAGCATTTGACCGTTTGATTTGAGCAAAACTAGTGTCACATCACATACACAGAACTGTAAAGGTACATCAACTTTTCTAAATAAAAGTCAGTTTTGGACAAGTATTTGCCAGAGATGTATCTCTATTGTTCAGCAGAATGTACATTGCCTACTACACAAAAAAAAAAAAAAAAAAAAAAAAAATCAAACATTATTTTTTTTAAGGTTTTATCACACATATATTCCATGTGTTATTTTTAATAGTAAATCCCCTTTGTTTACCAAAAAGTTATTAATTGTTAATTAAAAGATAAATTAAATTAATGTTTTATGTGTTTTATGTGCATCTCAGAAAATGCTTTAAAACCCCAAGTGAATGGCAATTAAATGCATTTAATTAATCTGTCAACTTTATTGTCATTGTTCACAGTACAAGTACATACAGAGAAACAATGGATAATAATTAAATGTTTATTTTTTTATGTATGCATTGGATTCTATGCGTTTAAAAAATAAAAAAATTATTTGTTTTCTAAAGAATGAAACTTAGTTGTTCAATTTAAGAGACCCTGGAATCTTATTTTCTCTTGCATAATTAATATTGCACTTTAATTAAGTGAAAACACATTTTATTCGGTTAATTAGTGGATTTTTTGGTAGAATACTCGATTACTAAAATATTAAATAGCTATAGCCCTAAATACAGCATTAGTATTGAACAAGAGTGAATTAATTTTCCAGGTTTTTTTTTTTCCTCATGTTTTTATAATATCTGGGAAGCCAGAATGCACATGCATCAACAGAAACATTTATTAGCTGAACCCTGTTTTTTACGTGCAATTTATAACAAGCCATATTATAGATGATATTACAGATGCTTTGTCATATTTAAGTTGAAGCGCGTGCCAAAGTGTGTGTGGTTTCAGCTAACCATGCCACCCCTATTACCTCAATAATCAATCAATTATAGGCCTAAAACAATCTTGCCAAGCAGACGGATATTAGTACACCTCATCACATTGGCACCCCTGTCTAAATCAGTTGTATGGTATGGTTTTCAGTCTAAAACAGTTGTCAATTATAAATGTCTGGTATATTTTGGGAGGTGTGCGCTCAGTCAGCGTGCTGCGGTGCCAGGCGAAAGTATAAAGAAAGCGATTGTGTTACTGACATTATATGTAAACTATGGACAGATATATCCCTCCCCTAGATACCATTTACTACACACAATAGGCTCACACATGGTGCATTTGAAATTAATCAATAATAATGAATAAAAATAATTTTTTTTCTCCGATTTTGCAAAATGTTTGTGATTGATTTAAAATGCTTCCAAGATCGACTTGTCGATCACGATCAACAGGTTAGTGACTCCGGATTTAGACTGGTAACTTTTGTGCGAGGTGTGGCAGATTTGTCACAGGACACACAATAAGACAGTTGCGTCAGACTATATATGAACTAGCCATTTTAAATGCAATATTTTTATATTTAACGTTCTTTTATCAGTATGTTAAGTATTTTTTATTATTATTGGGGATTCATTCCATAGGCTGTCTCTCGCGCACCTGTTTAAAACACTAAATAGTTCTGCTATGACAAGAACAAAGTGTTTTGCTCCACCCATGAATGATAAGATTGTGTATCGTCGATTTCATGGGCTGACAATATGATGATTTGCAAAATGACCATATCACCCAACACTAGTAAAATTGCGAACATGGATCAATTTTATTGCTAACACTGATAATGCAAATCAATTTGTGTGAAAAATATGAGGGTTGTAAGGGTGGGGGATATAGTGTCAAAATTGTATAATGACATTTCAAGAGTATTTGCAATAATATGAATAAGTTAAATAGACACCAATGTCATTAAACAATGACTAAATAAACATGTAAACTCATTGACAAAAGACAAGTCTAGATGTAGTTAAAAAAATTATTGAGTGCACAATCAGAGCTTTTTTTTTTAATGTTTTCCCCACATTTTACTTAATATTTGCAATTTGGCAACCATGTGCAATTTTTGTCTTCACTGCTGAAGAAATGCACGTAATTTGAAAACATGATTCAGGTTATCTGCAGTTTTTCTTCCCCAAAATATGAAAATAGGTAGTAGTTAAAATCTGGTAATTGCTATAGAAATAAAACTGTATTAAGAAATATATAGGGTCGTAGTCTTACTGATTGTTAATAATTTGTGATATGTAAACAAAAAAAAAATTAAGAATGATGTTGTTTACAAACAGCCAGTAATAAAGTAAATATAATTTTATATATTTATATATATTTCATAAAGTAGGGTATGTGTGTCCTATACAAAGAAGTAACTCGTTTGTCACAAAATGAGTAATCGTAATTTGGCTTTGTTTGGCAGTAAAATTGTATTGATGTGTAAGTGTGTTGTTGTCACATTGAAGTAAGTAGTTTGTTGTTTGTTTTGGAATTTTTAGGTTAACGTCTCAGTGAAGATTCTTCAACTGACTGAAGACCAAGTGTGTGTCACAAGATCCCATCAGAAAATGAAGAAAAGATCTTATGATGTGGCAGACAAAACACATGGTATCGCTTTGTGTGTATGGGGCGTCGAAACTTTTCAAATTGGAAAGTGCTATTACTTGACAAATGTGTCTGTGAGGCAGTTTGGTGGAGAAACATCTATCAGCACTACTGCACAGTCAAAAGTAACACTGCTAGATGTTGATATGGAAGTACATGGCGTTGCAAACAACTTGAAAGTCTTTGAAGGGCAGCTCATCACCGCAGAGGTGAAAGTAGAGTACCTGTGTCCAAAGCAACATGTTTTGCTAAATGTCAACCTTGACACTGCAATAACAAGATGTCAACAGTGTGGGGCCTACTGCAAAACTGCAGCTGTTGCTGCACTTTTGCGTACAAGAGTGACCATTGAAGATTTGACTGGCAAAATGACGGAATTTGTGCTGCGCCAACTTCTAAATTTGGGCACTGAAAGGTTCTTTGAAACAGATCTTCTGGTATCCAAGTTGCTAGCGGAGGACAGAATCCAGTTAACAGGCAGAGGTAATCGCATTACTGCAGCAGCATTTTTGCCTCCAAGTAACCTGTCTACTAACGAGATGGATCGGGCAACAGATTCTGGCCCAACTGCAAGTTGCAGCACCACAGTTTTGCCTCCAAGTAACCTGTCTACTAACGAGATGGATCAGGCAACAGATTCAGATGATCTCATGCTTGAGGAGTTTTTTAGGAGTGAAATTGGTGAAGAGTTGGATAGTGTGAATCAAAAGGAGACTGAGGAGGTTGAAGTGGATGGAAAGGGCAACATTACTGATTGTAAGCGAAAAGAAGAGTGTGTTGAAGGAACCTTAGAAGAAAAGGTGAAAGTAACAGCTTGTCCAAAGCCTGGCAAATTTGACCGAACTTTGAAATATCCAGGGAAGACTGGGAAGAAGTAAAAAATTTTGAATCTCAAAAAAAAAAAAAAAAAAAAAGTTGTTTATATTGCAACTTATTTGTTCTTTAATGTTTAGAGTGGTGGTAAATATTTAGGAAAATTTAGATTTAGTTAAATGTTTTGTTCAGTGAGATTAGTGTTGTAAATCAAAGTAGTTGAAGTTTGTTAAAGATAGATAGTAGTTTAGAGATACAATTCGTATAAATGTTTAAAATGTAGGAATTTATTTTATATTAATGATAATGTGAAGTTTAAGTTTTAAAAATTAATCGTAGTAGATTTTAATTTATTGCAGTTGAATGTGAAGTTGTATTTTTTATTTTAATGTTCAAATGGATGTTTATTTTTGATTGGTACATTTATAAAGGATGTTCAATAGTTGGATTTGCTATTTAAATATATACAAATGTGTGTAGGTTTTTTGTTTGTTAAGTATTTATTTTAAACTTGTGAAAATTGGTATTTTTTTTTTTATAAAAGTTTGTACCTTTGCTATGATGTTTCATGTTTTTTTTTCAAATACAGTAAGTTATCCTACTAATTGTACTATTTGTATGTTAAACAATTGTGCAACATGAAAGATTTAGTGGATAATATTAGGAAATGTTTGGCTAATATTAAATGTTTTTAAAGGGTTTCACAATAAGATGTTTCTGCAAACATTTATCTTTTTTATTTTGTATAATTTCTGTCAGGGTTGTTTAAGTGGTAATTTTATAAAAAAATATTTACATTTTTAGAGTAATTGAAATAATGAAGTAATTATTTGATGATCAATATATCTACAGGATTTAATTTAAAATGTATGCATTTATAGTTTGCATATATTAAATTATGATTATCATATTTTGCAAACAAATATACAAATTATTAAAACTCAATATAAAATAATTTTTCATAAGTGTATAAATTAAATGTATTTGTATTTATTAGTACCGTATTTTTCTGACTATAAGTCGCACATGAGTATAAGTCCCATTAGTCAAAAAATACGTCATGATGAGGAAAAAAACATATATAAGTCGTATTGGACTATAAGTCGCGGGACCAGCCAAACTATGAAAAAAAATGTGCAACTTATAGTCCTGATTATTGGATTATATATGGTTTAAACCTGGCATAAGTATGAAGTTTATATGTAATTGTAGTTTCAGATTTCCGAATGGAAGTTGCCTATTAACTGCCTATGTGGTTGACAGGACAAAATGTATTATGCAATCACATTTAAGACCTTTTTTTAATTTAATATAATGATCTAAATGTTTTTCAAATAATGTTACAAAAGAAAATGTATTTATGAAAACATGGTGACTAAATATGAATTATCTATCATGTTTACAGTGTAATATCATAAAGGTATAAATATTTTTTTATTTGAGTTTTACATTTGTTCACTACATATTTAATTGATGTAAATAAAGATATACATATATATATATATATATATATATATATATATATATATATATATATATATATATATATATATATATATATATTCTTCAATGTATTACTGGAGCTGACATTTAGCCAACTGTTAAATGATTATAGTAAATGCAAAGTAAGCAAAGTGGCCTAACCCAGATAGCACAGGTACGTCGCGGAGACGTCTATGAAAGATCGTAGCATCTGGTGAACATCGCATTCGCTCGAATGTTTTTAGCTGTTAATGAGCCGTCTTCTTTACCTCTATACAACGTCTATACGATGAATCTTCAACATTTCAAATTACGTGCTGCCACGCAGCGCCGATCGGAGCAAGCAGATAAATGAGGAAAACTAGTTTTTAAAGCACTACAATGTCACACAGACGCGACAGTTGTTGCAAAGAGCTATGCCAGAAATATAACGAGGAATATTTTTTTCTGACGGGGATTTGTCAATTCGCCCGCTTCCAGTGTGTGTAGGCGATATCAGAGATTATCTTATTGCGTTGCATCGCTCCGCTCGCGTCCAACTAGACACATTAATTTATAATAAAATACAAATACAACCATACCTATAAACACACATTAAACACAAACACAAACATTACAAGCTTGATAATTTGAGTAACACTTTAATTTATACAATGTCTGTGTGAAGGTCAAAGGTTTGTGTGGTTCTTTGATTCCATTCAATACATTGAAATCAAAGCCATTTTCATATTCTTATTTTCTTCCAAATACTGATGCTCATAATTTCCAATGAGAAAGTAAAAGGTGACAAAGGCATAGAAAACCCTTGATGTTTAACTGAATGAGGAAGAAGCCTTCGGATGAAAACCCTATACAAATATTAATTTGATTAATATTGCCTCATAGAATTAATGATACTGACAAAAGTCTCATACTTGATTATTACAGTTAATACTCCACTTTATTTTCTAGTGAAAAAAAATAAACTGAGCCTGTAATAAACTTTAAAACAATCTTTAAATAATAAAACATTAAGGACACACTTTAATGTATTAACTGCTGAAAGCATCGAGGTGGGGGGGGGGGCTGACTTTATTCACAACATAACAGAGTACATAATAACTGTCTCAAAAAAAATAATAGAAAGATCTCTATTAGAATAATCCATAACATTTGCAATGGACAAGGTGTAGACCGTGAACTGGTTATGGACTGCAGTTAATGAAACTGTTGCAAGATGGATGTGGGAATGATGGAGGGCTATAGGTGGATCTGTGCTAAGGATGTTGTCCTAGGGTGTCTGGTGGAGAAAAGAAGAGGAAAAAAATGTTAGAGCATTTTATAAGGAAATAATGTTACTGAAAACTTACTGTGTAAACAATAATACAATACTGGGCAGTGAACATCATGTACAGCCGCGTTTCCAGCGCAGGAACTTTACCCCAGAACTAGGGACTTTGGGCTGGTACTTGGTGTGTTTCCACCGCAGGAACTAGGAACTAAATAAAGTTCCAGGTAAAAATTTCACCCCAAAATAGTCCCTGCTGGCGAGGTGGTACTTTTTCAAAGTTCAGGAACTTTCGGGGGTGGGACTAGGCGCTGAACACGCTGATTGGTCGAAATCACGCTGCATTTCGAGTCCAGGCAGCAGTAAGTTCCATCCGCCATTTTCAAACATTTGTTGCGGTGCGAACATTCAACAATGGAATTTAATAAAAAATACGATCGTTGGACCGACGAGGAGGTGCAGGCTTTATTAAGCGTATTTTCAGAAGAGGACATCCAGCGGGAACTGGAAACGGCGACCCGCAATGAAAAGGTGTACTTGAGAATGTCGAGTCGGCTATGCGAGCTCGGGATAGTGCACACAGGAAAACAATGCCGAGAGAAGTTGAAAAAACTTAAGCAAGATTATAAGAAAATAAAGGATCACAACAACAGAAGTGGATCCGATCGGCGAACCAACAAGTGGTTTGACCGCCTAGACGCGTTACTAGGACACAGACCATCATTTTCTGGTGCAGCGGTGACTAAAGACTCCGCTACTGCATTGTTGGAAGCCATGCCGGAATCCGACGAACAGTGGGTTGAAGGTTAATAAATATATGTATATATCACATCTAAATTATATCGTCTTAAACTCGTTGTAGTGATAAACCAATCTAACTTTTTTTACACCATGTTTTTTCAGACGAATTGAGTGGGCCGAGTGAATTGCAGGCAACAGCGTGTTTTCCCCTGCTATCACCAGTAGCCCTCGTCTCAATTTTCCCGCTTAATCACACACACGCCAAGGTATTACCCACGTTTGTCCTTTGTCCAAAAACATAACTTTTCTTCAAAACTGACCTCATGGAAATGTTAATGGTTTTGTGACATTGTGTTTATTTGATATTTAAAACTAACATTGCCCATTATCAAACATTAAAATATGGAACATGATGGGCCACACAAATGGTTTAAAAGGAAGATTTTTCAGAAAAAAAATCCATTGAATAAATTTTGATGATTCCTTTTATGTCAGGGTGGACTGTGTGTTTATTACCACATGTTGACTATTTTCCTTTCACTTTAGGCAAGAGGAAAAGGGATAGTGACTTCCTCGATGCATTGAGAGAGATGGAAGATGCTAATCGAGCCGCCCTGCAGCGTGGACAAGAACAGCGAGATGAGTACATGAAGCTGTTACTCGAGAGCCAGGCTGAGGAGAGAGAGATGAGGAGGCAAGAGTTGGCATTCCTCCAGTCAGAAGCTCGAGAAAGCAGGCACCAACAGAGAGACTTTCAGGCTGGGTTTCTGTCTGTTCTTGGAGAGTTTGTGCAGTCTTTCAAAAAGTAGCCACTTGACTGAACAGATTCTCGTTTGCACTTTAAACCTTTGTCTTTGCACGCCTGCACACACATATATATATATAAAAAAAATATTATATTTATGTGTGTGTGTGTGTGTGTATAAATGTTTCTTTGCACTGTTGGGAGTTTATATATAGTAGCCAACATTTGTAGTGTATCAAAATCTGTAATGTAAGTGGTCCTAGAATCTTCTTATAAAGTCAACTCTGCACTTTTGATCCACGTCAAATGATGACTACTGTACTTTATATACCATTGGAATTACTGCGGATAAGTTTTTCTTTTTTGGCTGGGCTGCTGCCTGTTATTGGTCAGGTTCTAAAATACATTTGCACATTATTATTTAATTTTTCCAAAGTTTTATTTCTATTTGTAAATTTTATATTTTAATTTTGTCCCAATAACTAATGTAAAATAAAGTTTGAAGTGTGACTTTCTTGTTTTGCCGTCTTTTGTTTTCAATCATTTTTTTTTTTTCATTCAATTCATTCATTATTAATACTTTTTAAATGTTTTGGTTAGAAGTTAAAACATGTAACACATAATACATTACACATACAATATGTAAAAGGAGATACTACTTGAATTCCCCAATACTAGTAATACCCATAATGCTGTGAGGAAGTACTGACTTGCAGTTTATCCATTAAATTAATCCATTAAACACTAAAAAGCTGTGTATTTATAGTTACAATCAAACACACATTACAGACTCATATTACAATGATAATGCAGTTTACACTTTTAGTAAATTGTATTTATTTCAAGAAAGTTGTACACTGCTATTGTTGCAATGTTGTATAACAGGTTTATCAGCATTAACACAAGGCACATTACAGCTGTTCACATTACATTGCAGTGATACTGCAGCTTACTATGTTGTCGTCAAAAACTGCATTAGAGCTGTGCGTGCATCTAGTCCCTCAGCCTCTACAGTGGGCGACTGAGCACCATCAGGCTGCTTTAATGCACTTGTCACCCATTCTTCCCTAAACTCATCACCATTCATTTCACAAAGGTTATGCAGAACACAACATGCTATCACCAGGGATTTGACCTTGTGCGTACTGCAGTCATTTCTTTTTAGCAAACACCTCCATCTTCCTTTTAGTCTGCCAAAAGCATTCTCCACCACCACCCTGGCTCTGCTTGTTTTTTGATTGTACACAATTTTTTGGGGTGTCAGTTGTCCGTTGTCAGTAAAAGGTTTCATCAGCCAGCTCTTCAAAGGATAAGCTGCATCACCAAGGACAAAGTACCCCACGTCATGTCCACAAATGTTTTTTGTTACATCAGGTAGTAACAAACCCCTATCCACTAGTCCCCACAAACCTGACAAACGCAGCACTCTGGCATCATGCAGGCTGCCTGGTGCTCCAACAAAAACATTCCAAAAAAGACCCCTTCCATCCACAACAGCCTGCAGGATGATCGAATGCCAGCCCTTTCGGTGGAAGTACTCTGTGTGGTAGTCCTCAGGTCCAAGAATGGGGATATGTGACCCATCAATTGCACCTACACACTGTGGCAACCCCCATCTGCGTTCAAAATATGTAGCCATTTCTTTTAACTTTTCACTGTTTGGTAATTTAATGACTTCTGGCATGAGTACCTTCTCAACAGCGGAGCAAAAATCATGAACACATCGACACACAGTAGCAACTCCAATTCCAAATAAATGAGAGATGCTTCTGTACTCGGAGTTGGTTGCTAGTTTCTATAGTGCAATGGCAATTCTTTTTTCGATGGTTATACAAAGTCTGTAGTTTGTGTCTTGTCTCTCTAGTTGAGGTTGCAATCGACGACAGAGGTACATAAAAGTATCTTTAGACATCCGGAAATTCTTTATCCACTGGGCCTCGGTGAAAGTCGAAACCACGCTGTCCCACCACGCAGTTGTTCTATTGTGTACCCAAACTGATGGCGCAACGCGACGCATTCGATAGTACTCGCAAATCTAGAACACACAAAAGTGGCAAAAATAAGTTCACGTAATCTATAATAACATTAGTCACAACTCTGGATAAATTCAATTGAATTATTTCTTACCAATCTTGTTCTTTCTGCTCGATGTCGCGCGTTCGTCCCAGCCATCTCACGGTCGATGTCGGCAATTGCTGATAAGAAAGTTTGTCTCGTTTTGTATCGAGCATTACGAGCTTTCTGGATACGCTTTACAATCAGTGCTCGTCTTTTTTCTGCCGTTTGGTTCATCATTTCTTGAGTAAACCAATACAACATGAGCAGAAGCAGAACTCCTTGGATCTCATCCATTCTACCTTTTCTGTCGCATAAGAATGATTGCGGTCTGTACCTGACAAGAAGAAGCAGTCGCACGCAATACTACGTCACCGGCCAAATTATCATAATCTTCCCGGTACTTTAGACCGCGGTGGAAATGCAGAAGGCAACGGGTCTGGGGGGACAAAAAAGTTCCTGGGAGAAAAGTTCCAGGTAATGTTGGTGGAAACGCGGCATACAATGAACACAATACTGTCAACGACCTCTGTACTAGATACTACACAGCTGTGCCACTGAAATCAGATTCATGAACATGACTGTCTCAATATTTATTTGAATAATGTTTTTGGGTGAACCATCCCTTTAAGGTCCATGTTTGATAGAGATAATTGCTCATTAAGCAGTATTGCTGTGAAAGCTGACAGTAATGAATAAAACTGAACAAAGTTCTTCTGACTACCATACAATCAAACAGCACAGAGCAACAAACCCAAAGATGAACTGTGTATGTGTGCCCAAACTGTGGGCCCCTACATCCTTCCCGATTTTGTCCTCCAAACAATGTGAAAACTGAAGTCAAAGAAAACAAATATAGTGAATGTATTTATGTAAGTTGTGCTACACATTAGCCAAAAAAAGGGTTAAAATACAAACATGACATTGTAAAACAAAAAAAACTCTTTGCTTGCCATTTTAAAGCATAAAACATATAAAAAATCTGTTATGGGGAACATGTATTCACGTTAATATACCCGTATATTCTGAAAATAGTAAATTTAACATAGCAATTGTTTTACCTGTAGTAACTGTAGTAATTACATGTATACTCCTTTACATTTAATGCTCTCATAAATATAACATAGAATATTAAACCTACATTTAAAATAAATATTTTAGTACAACGTAAATTGTAGTCAGAATCATTGCACTCCTATTCTCTTCAATTATTTCCAAAATTAGACAAGGACTCTACCATCAAATGTAAGTTGTGTTCTGGAGAAACATGACTCAGGTCCACACACATCTGTCAAAGCATCTGTCAGAGCAAACTGCAAATAATATTTCTTTACTGAAGCATTTTCTCCGCTACTTTCAAGTTTTGTACTCTGTATGTGACCCAAATAATCCTATCTACTCCAAGTTATAAAAGATGCTGCTGGTTCAGATTTAACAGAAGACTTTTAATTGTATGGATGTCGCCATCTTTGATAATACTTTACTATACTACTTTCCTTTAATTAGAGCAGCGGTTCGCAGTTCCAGTCCCCGTGCCCACCAGCTCTACATATTTTTGTAAGTCTCTCTTTTTGATTCAGATAATCAGCTCGTTAGAAGAGAGCTCCGTGCATAACCTGTGTTCCCATTGACATGGTCCCTACAAAGTGTTCATTGCTCCCTACTCCCTTAGCAGGATATCTGTTGAAGTTTAACTCACTTCAGAACATTCATTCATGGATTTGCGCTGCACAACATCTTCACACACAGACAAGTGTGACTTCATATACCTCTGTAAATAAATACAATTGAAATACTGCTTGACTTTAGTTACTTGTTCATATAGTTACTTTTTCACACAGACAGCAATCGAAACACTATTGTAAGCAGTTGTGTGCAGAGAACATTGAGACTCACATCTGTAAGTAGATGCGGAAAATAAAAATAAAGAAAATAAAATGTGGCATTTTATCAAATTAATCTAGAACATTATTTGATTAAGATAATTGGTTGCAGCCTAAAAAATTACCCATTCAAATATAGACAACAGTGTGCTAAACAACGGTTTACATATAGGAAGAGGTTTGGTGGTGAACAGTGGGAGAAAGATCCTCACCCAAAGTTTGGCCTGTAATATCCACAGCTGGTGCACCCAGAGGTTCTGGTGAGCTGGCTGCAGAATGAAGGAGATCCGCTCAAAATCTGCTTTACAACATTAAATCTTGGTTATATGAGGTAATTCTTCTTGAGTGGTCTAATGGTACTCAATGGAAGTTTGTTGACACCCCCAAGTTGTTTTGGTATACAAAAATACAGTCAACATTGTTGAAACAACAACAAACAACAACAACAAATAATATATACCTGAAAGAGGAGTTTGTGGGAGAAGAGACAACTAGATCTGTATAGATTAGATCATGGTGGTCTCCATAAATAGACCGGTTGCAAAAGACTGGATGATGGAAGGACTACAGCCAAACATCAGGACAGAAGTCTGCATGAGTCGGGTAAGCAGAATAGATTGCACTGTAAATACACATCATTAAAACAAATGGTAAAGTCACTAAATTAAATCCCTATAAATCAAAGCAATTTTGAACTAACTATATGACATTATCACACACACAGGTTTTTTTAAGAGCTATAACTTGAGTCTCTTTGTTTATATTTATGCGTGTTATGAGAAATCTGGCAATCAGAGATGCAGGATGCTAGTTTTTATTTTTAAATTACCCCTTCAATGTCTTCATTAAGAAATGTTCAAGAAAATGTCACTTTTATAGCAAAAGGCAATAAATATCATTATTATTATGATTATTCTCTATATTGCACAAGGCTGAGCGAAAAACTTTGTGCATAATGTGCACATGCATGTCTTTAGGTCACAAGGTTTGGAATTTTATGGATTTATAATATTGCATACATTTACATTTCTAACAATTATAGAACATAAAATAATATTCTGTTTTTTTTTAATTTTGCTATGCGTTTAACGTGACGTATATCGCAGTTGATTTGGGATCAAATTTGTTTGTTGCTAACTGAACACGCACCGCGGTTGGTTCCAAAACGCGTTGCTTCAACATATGGTCGGGTAAAACTGTTTAAAATTAGTTCACTATTAAAAACCTTTCAACAATCTCACCAATGACAAACATACTATCATAAATCTATAATAGACAAACATACTAAAATCTAAAATATACAAACATACTATCATAAATCTATAATCTATAATAATATAATAATATCTTCTTGTTTGTCTACAGTAGCTACATACACCACAACGGCTCTTTTAAGAGCCACATCTTGAGAACGTCTTTGACTTTGTAAGTATATATTTTAAATGACCACTCAGTATTTGGGTTTAGATCAATTACAACAACATCATACAGCATGTTAGTAATGTCTTAATGAAGACATTAAAGGAATACATAAAGGAATAAAAATAAAAAAATTATTAAATGCATGTATGAATGAAATGGAAACAAAACTAGCATCTTGCATCTGATTTGCCAGATTCATCATAACATCCTAATTAATCAATAACCACTGATGAAAGTGAAAACGTTTTAATGTGTACAGACATATCTCACTCGTATGTGTTCTTCTTTTTTGTCTACAGCAGCTACATACACCACAACGGCTCTTTTAAGAGCCACATCTTGAGAACATCTTTTGACTTTGTAAGTATATATTTTAAATGACCACTCAGTATTTGGGTTTAGATCAATTACAACATCATGCAGCATGTTAGTAATGTCTTAATGAAGACATTAAAAAGATTCTTACATACATAAATACTAGCATCCTGCTAGACTCTGATCTCTGATTTGCCAGTTTCATCATAACAATTGATTTTTGATACCAGGAATTCACATTTTTAAAGGGATAGTTCACCCAAAAATTTTAAATCTGTCATTAATTACTCAACCTCCACGTCATTTCTATTTTCGAAACACAAATTAAGATTTTTCGATGAAACTCTCCAAAATGGCAGAAGACGTAACTCGGGAAGAATAGCAGTTGAAATAAATTGTTGTTTCTGTTATCTTTGTGCTCAAAAAGTATTCTCGTACCTTCATAAAACTGAAGTTGAGCCACTGATGTCACATGGTCTGTTTTATTGATGTCCTTACTACGTTTCTGGACCTGGGAACATTACAGTTGCATTGAAGTTGATATCAGGAATTGCCCATGCAACTAGTGAAAATAGAATTACTGGTATTCTAAATAATAGTTTAACTAAGAAGAGGTATGCTAATGAGTTAATGAATATTAAGTAGATCTGCTTTTCCCATAATCTTCTTTTTAGAGTCAATTTAGGCAAAAGATGGAGAAAGAACATTCATGGACAGAAATATTTTTTTAGTCAATAAAACAATTATATTATGGCTAGAATTTTTTTTTTTTTTACAAATATTTGTTAATTGTTTTAAAGTAGTTTTTATCCTGTTTCTATTTATTGTTATAAGTCCTTTGGATGATTAAAGAAAAACAAATGAACAAGGCACCACTGGATTCAAACTCCACCACTTAAACCATCATATCTTGGTAGCAGAAACAATACATATACATAACTATAAAAGATTATTTAATATTATTCTGGGTCAATCTTAAAAAATATCTTTAAAAATTTGTTCGGATGACACTCACTGTCTCATGACTAGACATGTGCCAGTATTCGGTAATGCAATATATCACGGTAATTAATATGCACAATATTGTTATCATGGGCACTTCTAAATACTGTGAATAATTATATTACAAATTATTCCGAATTCGGGATACATTTTAAGAATACTTTTCCCATCAACTGGTCAAAATGCACAACACCACTGTATGTGTGTGCTCTGATGTAAACAAGCACACATGAGAAGCTCATGAGGAACACTCGAACGAAAGCACATTCATGCTGACAGCAGATGGCGCTAAACTGCAGAAAATGCAGCACTTACACCCTGGAAACCCCAAAAATAAAGCAGCTGCACTACTTTCAAAAAACGTATTTAAGTAGATTTCAATAACTATTTATATTTGTGTATTCGCTGTGGTGCTCAACACAGCACCAAATACTTAAATATTTAGACTTAATAGGCCATTCATTTTAAAACTTTTTTTTTTTACATTTTAATCTGGACTGCAACATGCCCTAGATATTGTTTCAAAGTGTTTTGATTCTTTGTTGTTTGTTTACACTTTACATTAGGGCTTCATTAGGTAACAAACTGCCAATGAAAATTTCTTCTGAACATTCATTGATCTTAGGTATTCCAATATTTAATAACACAGTGTTAAAATCTAAAGTTGCAACTGTGTCATTTAATGAGCTAACATGAACTAAGACTTGTACTTTTTTAACAAAGATAAATAACTCCTGTAGCAAATGTAGCTATTGCTTATTGTGAATGTTAATGCAGTAACTAAGGTTAACTAATGAGGTCTTATTGTAAAGTAATACCAGTAGCACTTTATTTTACAGTCCTGTTCCTCATGTACATACTATGTACTTATTATAGTAATTACAATAACTATGTAATAACTAGGTACTAATCCTGAACCTACCCCTAAACCTAACCCTACCCCATGTAGTTACCTTGTATTACCAGCTTTACTAATTACTAACTTTCTTAGATAAATACAATTTAAGTACACTATAAGTACGTGTTAGTACACGTACTGTAAAATAAAGTGTAACCGGAATACCTATTGGTCTTTATAGTTCTTTTGCACTTTAATCTGTGTAAAACCTTAACTTTATATATTTTTCTGTATTGCTTTATTGTATTTTTATTTAAATATTCCGTTTTGTTTTTTCTTTTTACGAAAAAAGTTATTAAACCTGTTATACTTCATTATAACCATTTTTTTATACTAAATTTCAATATTGTGATAATACCGTATACTGTGATAAAGCATTAGTAATTAAATCGCAACATAAAAATCTGATACCGGTATATCCCTACTCATGTCATTAAATTTTGGTCAGATGAAATTTATATTTTTACATTCATATTGACATTTTAGCCATTCTTATGAGTTTAGTTCCAACCCTCATCCAACAATTATCATCTGGTTGGAATTAGAGAAAAAATTTCAACTAGTTGAATTAAATGGATAAACTATCTAAAATAAGTGACCACACATATTTATTAAGCTTTTGCTATTTCCAGGCAAACATTTAGATCCAGTACTTTAAACACAACGACAAAACTGACATTACCTGTTATATTGCTTCCCCAATTACAGAAAGTTCTCTACAGTCAACCACACTCACTCAACAACGTTATCCACAGTTCACACTTGATCAAAACCAAGGTATGTGTATTTATTGTGACAGAATTATTAGACATTACGCATTGTCACGCATATTAGACATTGGTTCTGAATTCCAATCTTGGGGACCTACAGTATTGTTCAAAATAATAGCAGTACAATGTGACTAACCAGAATAATCAAGGTTTTTAGTATGTTTTTTTATTGCTACGTGGCAAACAAGTTACCAGTAGGTTCAGTAGATTCTCAGAAAACAAATGAGACCCAGCATTCATGATATGCACGCTCTTAAGGCTGTGCAATTGGGCAATTAGTTGAATTAGTTGAAAGGGGTGTGTTCAAAAAAATAGCAGTGTGGCATTCAATCACTGAGGTCATCAATTTTGTGAAGAAACAGGTGTGAATCAGGTGGCCCCTATTTAAGGATGAAGCCAACACTTGTTGAACATGCATTTGAAAGCTGAGGAAAATGGGTCGTTCAAGACATTGTTCAGAAGAACAGCGTACTTTGATTAAAAAGTTGATTAGAGAGGGGAAAACCTATAAAGAGGTGCAAAAAATGATAGGCTGTTCAGCTAAAATGATCTCCAATGCCTTAAAATGGAGAGCAAAACCAGAGAGACGTGGAAGAAAACGGAAGACAACCATCAAAATGGATAGAAGAATAACCAGAATGGCAAAGGCTCAGCCAATGATCACCTCCAGGATGATCAAAGACAGTCTGGAGTTACCTGTAAGTACTGTGACAGTTAGAAGACGTCTGTGTGAAGCTAATCTATTTTCAAGAATCCCCCACAAAGTCCCTCTGTTAAAAAAAAGGCATGTGCAGAAGAGGTTACAATTTGCCAAAGAACACATCAACTGGCCTAAAGAGAAATGGAGGAAAATTTTGTGGACTGATGAGAGTAAAATTGTTCTTTTTGGGTCCAAGGGCCACAGGCAGTTTGTGAGACGACCCCCAAACTCTGAATTCAAGCCACAGTACACAGTGAAGACAGTGAAGCATGGAGGTGCAAGCATCATGATATGGGCATGTTTCTCCTACTATGGTGTTGGGCCTATTTATCGCATACCAGGGATCATGGATCAGTTTGCATATGTTAAAATACTTGAAGAGGTCATGTTGCCCTATGCTGAAGAGGACATGCCCTTGAAATGGTTGTTTCAACAAGACAATGACCCAAAACACACTAGTAAACGGGCAAAGTCTTGGTTCCAAACCAACAAAATTAATGTTATGGAGTGGCCAGCCCAATCTCCAGACCTTAATTCAATTGAGAACTTGTGGGGTGATATCAAAAATGCTGTTTCTGAAGCAAAACCAAGAAATGTGAATGAATTGTGGAATGTTGTTAAAGAATCATGGAGTGGAATAACAGCTGAGAGGTGCCACAAGTTGGTTGACTCCATGCCACACAGATGTCAAGCAGTTTTAAAAAACTGTGGTCATACAACTAAATATTAG
Source organism: Carassius auratus (assembly GCF_003368295.1). NCBI lineage: Eukaryota > Metazoa > Chordata > Actinopteri > Cypriniformes > Cyprinidae > Carassius > Carassius auratus. The sequence continues at coordinate 5,125,931 of NC_039272.1, read as the reverse complement.
TTTAGTGATTCACAGGATTGCTAAATCCCAGAAAAAAAAATGTTTGTACAAAATAGTTTTGAGTTTGTACAGTCAAAGGTAGACACTGCTATTTTTTTGAACACACCCCTTTCAACTAATTGCCCAATTGCACAGCCTTAAGAGCATGCATATCATGAATGCTGGGTCTTGTTTGTTTTCTGACAATCTACTGAACCTACTGGTAACTTGTTTGCCACGTAGCAATAAAAAATATACTAAAAACCTTGATTATTCTGGTTAGTCACATTGTACTGCTATTATTTTGAACAATACTGTATATTGAAAATAGAAGGGGACCTAGGACGGATCCTTGTGGCACTCTATATTTTACTGATGATAAATGAGATGACACCCCATTTAAGTAAACAAAATGGTAGCGATCGGACAGGTAGGATCTAAACCATCTTAGAGCCTGCCCTTGAATACCTGTATAGTTTTGTAATCTATCTATGAGTATGTCATGATCTATGGTGTCGAACGCAGCACTAAGATCAAGTAAGACTAGAAATGAGATGCAGCCTTGATCTGACACAAGGAGCAGGTCATTTGTAATTTTAACAAGTGCAGTTTCTGTGCTATGCTGTGGCCTGAAACCTGACTGAAATTCTTCATACAGATCATTTTTATGCAGGAAGGTGCTCAATTGAGCAGACACAACTTTTTCAAAAAATTTTGACATAAATGGAAGATTTGAAATTAGGCCTATAATTTGCCAGTACACTAGGATCTAGTTTTGGTTTCTTAATAAGCGGCTTGATAACCGCCAGATTGAATGGTTTTGGGACGTGACCTAAAGATAACGACGAGTTAATGATATTGAGAAGCGGTTCTTCTGCTACAGGTAACAACTCTTTCAGTAATTTAGTGGGTACAGGATCTAATAAACATGTTGTTGGTTTAGATACAGTGATAAGTTTATTTAGCTCTTCATGTCCTATGGTTGTAAAGCACTGCAGTTTATCTTTGGGTGCGATGGATGAAACTGAAGTGTTAGACGCTGTAGAATCTACATTCGCTATTGTATTTCTAATGTTATCTATTTTATCAGTGAAGAAATTCATAAAGTCATTACTATTTAACGTTGGTGGAATATTTGAATCAGGTGGCGTCTGGTAATTTGTTAATTTAGCCACTGTGCTAAATAAAAACCTTGGATTGTTTTGGTTATTTTCAATGAGTTTGTGTATATGCTCTGCCCTAGCAGTTTTTAGAGCCTGTCTATAGCTGGACATACTGTTTATCCATGCAATTCTAAAAACTTCCAAGTTAGTTTTTCTCCATTTGCGATCAAGACTAAGTTTCTTTCTTGAGAGAGTGAGTATTAGTGTTATACCATGGCACAGTACGTTTTTCTCTAACCTTTTTCAATTTGATGGGGGCAACAGTTTCTAATGTATTAGAGAAAATAGTGCCCATGTTGTCAGTCATTTCATCTAATTCATGTGTATTTTTGGGTACAAATAGCAGTTGAGATAGATCAGGCAGGTTATTTGCGAATCTTTCTTTGGTGGCTGGAACAATAGTTCTGCCCAGATGGTAACGCTGAGACATATAGTTAATATCAGTGATATGCAGCATGCACGATACAAGGAAATGGTCTGTAATATCATCACTTTGAGATATATCTATAGATCAATATCTATAGCAGTAGAATCGATTCCATGAGATATAATTAAATCTAGTGTATGATTAAAATAATGAGTGGGCCCGGTGACATTTTGCTTGACTCCAAAAGAGTTTATTAGGTCAGTAAACGCAAGTCCCAATGTATCATTTGTATTATCAACGTGAATATTAAAGTCTCCCATGATTAGCGCCTTATCAACTGTAACTAGAAGGTCTGAGAGGAAATTTGCAAATTCTTTTAGGAATTCTGTATATGGCCCTGGTGGTCTATACACAGTAGCCAGAGCAAGAGATACATTAGATTTCTTTTGCATGTCTGACAGTTTAACATTTAGCAGAAGTATTTCAAAAGAGTTCAACCTGTATACTGTTTTCTGGGTAACATTGAGAATATCACTATATATTGTTGCAACACCTCCGCCACGACCAATCTGACGGGGCTCATGCTTATAACAGTAGTTTGGCGGAGTAGACTCATTTAGACCAAAATAATCATTTGGTTTTAGCCAGGTTTCAGTCAAGCAGAGTAAATCAAAACTATTATCTGTGATAATTTCATTTACAATAACTGCTTTGGGTGTGAGTGATCTAATATTTATGAGCCCAAACTTTAAAAATTGTTTTTGTTAATTTACTTTAAATTTTTCTGGTTTAATCGCAATAAGATTTTTTCTAGATCCTACATTATATTTATATTTTGACCTCACTATTCGGGGAACAGACACAGTCTTAATAGTTTTTGGAGTGCAAGTATTTTTACCATTTAAGCGGGTGGAACAAAACTCATCATAATGGTTATTTGAGAATTGACTTACTAGTCACATGGAGCAAAGTGTCCTGGAGATGTTGCTGGGGTGTAATCCATCAGCGCGAAACAGCCTAGGACGCTCCCAGAAAAGATTCCAGTTATTAACAAATAGCAGTTTCTGTTCTTTACACCATGACAACTACCATTCATTTAAAGCAAAAAGTCTACTGAACCTTTCGTGTCCTCGTCGATATGTGGGCAGTGGTCCTGACACGACGATCGTCCCCGCGGGCGTTGTGCTGCGAACCGTCTCGATCAGGCTGCTGAAGTCCCTCTTCAGCGTCTCCGTCTGCCGCAGCGTGGTGTCGTTAACCCCGGCGTGAAGCACGACCGCTCTAGGGCTCTCCCGCCTTCAGGATCGCGGGTATCTGCGTAGAAACATCGAGAACACGAGCACCAGGGAAACAATGAGTGTGCACTTTACCTTCGGCTAACGTAGCACTTACGTGTCGGACGATGGAGTCTCCGATGATCACAGCGTCGCGTCCTGTCTCTCGGAGGGGAGCGAAGCGGTTCCGGATGGAGATCTCGAAGGCAGGAGGGGGAGAAGTCGTCGCCCGGGGCCCGGCTCGCGTCCTCCACTGTGGATGGGTGCACCAGGCCTGTGCAGAGAAACACACGGAGTAGACGTGGTTGGACTGTTAACAGAACGCTGTATACTTACCCCGGACTTGTGAGCGTCAGCCCGGGATGATTCCAGCGCAGCTCTCCGCTCTCTCAGCTGGGCCTGCCTCTCCTCCAGGTCGCGAATCTGCTTCCCCACGGCCTCGAGCTCGAGCTGCACAGAGTGGAGACATTCATCCGCCATTAAAGCAAGTAACAGTGAGTACAGCAGTGGTAATGTGTGTGAATAGAGAATTAGCAATATAAGCGCAGTTAGCAGCAACCACGCTTGCTGATGCTAACGGGCTAAAAGCTAATAGCGGACCTGGGAGATCAAAATAAAACTAGTGATAGCGAGGCGCTCTGATTGTTTTTGTTGTAGAATACTGTTGTGTCAATTCATGGTTACAAGTTGTACTGAGCACTCCAGCCTAGATTCACCCAGGATACTTAGAGCACTCCCAAACTGAAGGGGGCAACCATACAACAGTGAGAAAAAAAGTGACAGGAGGTGGAACCAATTTCTCGGAAGTGCTCTTGGGACTATATTTACCGGCGCACCCACAAGGAGTGCATGGCATTGAAATGTTTGGTAAGAGCTCATTTGGCCCTCTCACCCGTTCCTGGAAAAAGATACCCTAACCACAGCTCTTGATCATCCAAAGACGCAACTGGTAGGACAGAATGTGATTGTGTTTGAATGTGTTGAGTTCAGGCTATATGATTTTTTGCTTGGTTGTAATGTGCAATTTAAATTAAATAGCGAAGACTTTATTATGTGAATGTAGAACTTGGCAGAAGTAACGTTACTCTAAGCATGTGTATTGTATAAATTATATAAGTTTAATTATGGGATTTGTATTTTAATCGAAAGTACTGGAGCCATAAAAAAATCCCCTTGTGATTCGATCCATAGAGAGCAAGCTGCCAGATAATATAAAGAGGGACTGGCTGACATTCATGGTCAATCCAAGAAATGGAGTCACACTTGACAATCACTTTGACATCCTTCTAACATTCTTAAAGACACAAGAAGACATTCTAGAGAAACTAGACCAATTGGGTGTAGGTGAAAAACCTGAAAAGAAAGCCACGTACCTGGAGAAAAGGTATGCCTCCACAAAGTCCACGAGGAAAGGAGGATGTGTTGTCTGTGGAGATGAAAAGCACCGTGAGAAGATATTCTTTTGTAAGCAGTTCAAAGAAAGCCATGTACCTGGAAAGAAAGCCACATACCTGGAGAAAAGGTATGCCTCCACAAAGTCCACGAGGAAAGGAGGATGTGTTGTCTGTGGAGATGAAAAGCACCGTGAGAGGATATTCTTTTGTAAGCAGTTCAAAGAACTAAAGCCTGGTGAGAAACTGAATGCTGTCGAAAGGCTGGGAGCATGCAGAAGATGCCTCAGATGTCATGCAGAGGATGATGAATGTACGGACACGTACCTGTGCAGGAACAGAGACTGCAGGAGAGGAAACTCTTCAGATCACCATTTCTTTCTCTGCCTGAAAGGAGGATTCAAGGGGAAAGAATCTGTGAAAGTGGGAAAACCCAGCACTAGGAGGCAAACATTCACAGAGGAGCAAGAGGAATTAATATCTAAGCTTGTCCCGGATATGGCAGAAAAATTCAGGAGAGCCTTCACCAATATGGCTGCAAAATCACACTGCACTGGAAGAAGCCTTCCTGGAGTGATGGACTCAAGCACACGTGAGTTACCAGTTATTCTTATGCTTCTCGAAGTAACCACCAACGCAGGACAGAAAATTGGAACTCTCATTGACTTTGCATCAGATACCAACTACATCACTCATATAGTTGCCAGGTGACTGAAGCTTCAAAGCGAAAAGATCACGCTTGTCGTCCATGGAGTTGGAGGCATGGCCATGAAGGTAAAGACCAACAGATACTTACTCAAGGTAAGAGTCAAGACACCTAGAGGCACGGAGAAAGCTCATGAGCTGATCTGTTATGGGTTGGATGAGATTGCAAAAGTTCACAGAGTAATCAAAGCGCAGCAACTCAAGAGGTTCTTCCCCGATTCCAACCTGGAAGATCTTCACAGACCAGAACACGTGGAGCTTCTCATAAGCCACCGTGAAGGAAGACTTGCTCCACAGAGAGTAAAGGTAGTAGGAGATCTTGTCCTGTGGGAAAGCCTTTTAGGAAAGACAGTTGGCGGAGCACATCCAGACCTCTGTGAAGTAGTGGACATGGCCTTGCACAATTCTGAGACTCACTTTGCACGATCGATGAGAATCACAGCAGTGAAGTATCAAGAAATTGCTGAGATACAGGAATCTAGAGCTGAAACCAAAACCACTGTTATTGGCAGAGAGTTCTTGGACTGGTGGAAGTGGGACAGCATTGGTGCGGCCTGCGAACCCATGTGTGGAGGATGCCGGTGTGGTAACGGTCAACCAGGAGGCAAAGACATGACTCTGAGTTAAGAAAGAGAGCTTGAGATGATCAGGCAAGGCCTCAGTTATATGAAGTCAGATGCGCATAGTCAGGAGCCTCATTGGGATGCAAAATACCCCTGGATTGAGGATCCAAGTTCCCTCCCCAACAACAGAAGCGCAGTGGGAGCCACGTGTCTGAGGATGGAGAAACAGCTCAAGAAAGAACCAGAGTGGCGTGCAGCATACACAACTCAAGTCTATGAGCAGTGCTACTAAGGTTCAGGAGAGGAGTCCATGCTGCCCTCGGCGACATCAAGATGTACAATTCTGTGTGGCTTGAAGACCTGGAGATGCACCTCCATAGATTTCTCTGGAGAAACAGTGAAGATGAAGAAATTGAGGAATATGCCATCACCAGGGTCAACATTGGTGATCGACCAGCAGGGTGCATCGCACAACTGGCCATGAGAGAGACAGCAAAGCTGCCAATGTTCACTCATCTGAAGGAGGAACGGAGAGTCCTTGAAGAGGATTCCTATGTAGATGATATACTGACATCTCATAATGACCTGGAAAAGCTAGATGAAACCACCAAAGGAGTCGAAGAAATTCTGAAGGCAGGCGGATTCTTCCTCAAGCCTTGGGTCCGATCAGGCCAAAGTGGGAGGCAGACGTCTACATCAGAACATCCAGCATCGTCAGATAAAGTCTTCATTCTCCCCATCCAAATGAGAGAAGGAGACAACAAAGCCCTTGGACTTGGTTACCTGGTTGAACCAGACAAACTGTATCTTATGACCTCGATAAATTTCTCAAAGAGAAAAAAGAAGATGAGAATCAGCCAAAATCTCGTCGGAGAAGAGGTAAGAAGAAAAACTCCAAACCCACTGACTAGAAGATAATTGCTTAGCCAAGTAGCTAGTTTGTATGACCCAATAGGCCTTGCTACACCGGCCAAACAGAAAGGAGACATTCTAGTCAGAAAGGCATTTCAAGAAGCTGGAGGCAAAACTCTAACACGAGACACAAAGCCATCCACCTTTTTGAGGAATACACACGCCTCAACCAAATTACCTTCCATAGAAGCCTAACACCAGTCAAAAGGATTGGAGAACCCTGGGGAATAACATTCTCAGATGGGAGCAACCAGAGCTATGGAGCTGTTGCATACTTCAGGTGGGAAACCGAGCAAGGCATCCTGGTCCGGCTTGTTGACTCCAAAGCCAAGCTCACACCACTTGACCAAAAGTGAAAACCAGTGAAGGCTGAGGTCTGTGGTGCTGTGTTCGCTGCAAGACTCAGGAAATACATTGAAAAGCACAGTCGGATGCAAGTTGATCGTTGGATCCATCTGTTGGACAGTCAAACTGTGCTGGGTGCAATCCAAAGGGACAGTTATGGGTACCAGACCTTTTTTGCGAACAGAGTGGGAGAGATCCAGAAGTCCACATCAGTTGAAGACTGGAGATGGATTCCAGAGTTTCTGAAACGACAAGTGGAGGACTGGCCGACAAAATCAGCCAAAGATGTCGCTGCAGATGCCAAAGAAGGTATAAACAAGCTCCAAAGGAAATGTTTTACAGCAGCACTGACCCGAGCACAGGTTGAAAAAAACCAACATGCTCCACCTACCACTGCAATGCAAATGTCTCCAACCTCTGACCAAAACAAGGACCTGCAAAGCAGCCCTAGCAGAAAAGGGCACCAAATCCAAGTCCGGAGGCCACCTTCTGGTTCTTCAGTGGGGAAAATCCTTAACATCAGTAAGTTCAGCAGTTTAACCAGGTTGATGAGAGTCATTGCCTGGGTGTGGAGAGCTGCCACAAAGTGGAAAAAAATGCTGGCCAAGACCTCAACCACAAGCAAGTCAAAGAGGAAGGAGATTCCTTCAGCTCTTGAGATCAAGTCCAGAGTCAAGGAAGCTACACTTACCATCATGGAGTGTGAAGATGCACTCAGGGATCTCTTCCTTGCAGCTCAAAAGGAGGTAACCTTGCCAGACACCACACTCAGCAGGCTTGCTGTGGTCAAAGAGGAAAGCACTGGACTTTTGCTCTGTGGAGGAAGATTCCAAATCTTGCCCTGCACATCCTGGGTATCCACTCTTCTAGCTCAAGAAGCCTACAAGGCAAATCATGAAGAAATCGCAGGCACACTCCTCCGGATGAGAAGGAAAGCATGGGTGGTAAGAGGCCGGAAATTAGCTCAGAAGATCGTTGATAATTGTGTGACATGCAGGAGACTTAGGGCCCGAAGGTGCCAACAGATTATGAGTGACCTTCCATCGGAGCGAATAACACCAGCCAATCCATTTGAGTACACGACAGTGGACTTATTTGGACCTTACGAAGTGAAGGATGAGGTGAGAAAGAAGGTGAAACTCAAAGTGTGGGGAATTGTCTTCTGTTGCATGGCGTCCAGAGCTATGCACACAGACCTTGTCAGTGACCAGTCAGCTGAAGGCTTCCTGTTAGCCTACCAAAGATTTACGGCACTGAGGGGACATCCGAGGAAATTGTGGTCGGATCCTGGAAAGAACTTTGTCGGAGCCAGACCTGCCCTCAAAGAGCTCTACATGTTTTTGGACCGACTGGAGAAATCAAAGCTTGAATATGAAGTCTCCAAGCATGGCACAGAATGGAACTGTAGGATCCATCCAGCAGACTCACCTCACAGGAACGGAGCTGCTGAAGCTGCTGTCCGGACTGTGAAGCGGCCATTGCACAATCTGGGGGGTAATGGAGTCTTCACATGGGGTGAGTTTCAGACTTTTCTTTATATGGCTTCCAACCTCGCCAATGAACGACCTATTGATGCCAGGACTCAGAGCCGGGAGGACTGTGTAGAATACATTAGCCCAAATTCACTTCTGCTTGGAAGAACTGGACCCAGAGGAGATCCAGGGATCTTTGACTTTGAAGGCTACTCTTACAAGAGATTAAGAACCATCCAAGCAGAAGTTGACCGGTTCTGGAGGAAATGGAGCCAGTTAGCCGGACCAAACCTGTTTGTCCGGACTAAGTGGCACACAGCTCACAGGAATGTAGCAATTGGGGATGATAATTAATTAATAATTAATAATTAATAATTTAATAATTAATTATTAGAGATCCTAGGTTAATCTAAATTACTTTGTTTGGTTTGGTTTGAGGATTCAGTAACATCTATTTATTATTACTTTGAGAAAGTGGTATTGAAATTTATTTGTGATTTATCTGTAATTAATTCATGGTTTTGGTTGTGTATCTTAAAGGTTATCAACCTATTCTGTTCCAACCCAATCTATCAAACCATCTTTAAGAAAATAAAAGAAAAGAAAGTGAACAGTTTTGAGTTGTCCTTTCCGTTCATCAGAGATAAAGCCGTTTTCAAGTTTGGGCAAAGCTGTGGTCAGTCATCAACACACAGAACTTGATAAATACAATAGAGGATATATTCACACGTTATATAAACTGAAACGATGGTGTATAAAATTAATTTTTAAGTTAAAAATAGTCGATGAAAAGAACATAGTGACGGAGCTCATTCAAAGAGTTTTCTTTATTTTCATGACTATGAAAATTGTAGATTCACACTAAAGGCATCAAAACTATGAATTAACACATGTGGAATTATATATGGAATTATATACATAACAAAAAAGTGTGAAACAACTGAAAATATGTCATATTCTCTGTTCTTCAAAGTAGCCACCTTTTGCTTTGATTACTGCTTTGCACACTCTTGGCATTCTCTTGATGAGCTTCAAGAGGTAGTCACCTGAAATGGTCTTCCAACAGTCTTGAAGGAGTTCCCTGAGAGATGCTTAGCACTTGTTGGCCCTTTTGCCTTCTGTCTGCGGTCCAGCTCACCCCTAAACCATCTCGATTGGGTTCAGGTCCGGTGACTGTGGAGGCCAGGTCATCTGGCGCAACACCCCATCACCCTCCTTCTTGGTCAAATAGCCCTTGATGCCTTGAGTGTGACTCTACAGTTTTCATAGTCATGAGAATAAAGAAAACTCTTTGAATGAGAAGGTCTGTCCAAACTTTTGGTCTGTACTTTATCCACATCTGCAGCAGCATATAGCCTAGATTGATTTTAATTGAATAACTAAACAATCCTTAAGTATTCAATTGATGGATTGTTTTAGAATGTCTTGGGAACATGTGGTAATAAAATAAGATTTATTTTTTGTTGTGTGTTATCCTGGAGGGCCACAGCCCTACAGACTTTAGATTCAACCCTAATTAAACATCTGATCAGCTAATCAAGTCCTTTAGGCTAGTGGTGGGCGATACTGCAAAAATCGGTATCGATCCGATACCAAGTACATATAGGGTAAGTATTGCCGATACCGATAAAATAAAATTGTGTAGGGGAGAGCAGTAGGTCTATGTCATTATTTCTTAGGTGAATGAATGATCAGTTATTTAGGCAATATTTTTTATTAATGTATTGAAGTCCACAAAATTATTAGTTATTAGGTACTGTAGAATTAATTCTTTACAGCCTTTTTTAAAATTAAAAATAAAGAATAACAAATCTTTCCCTTTTTTTCTGGTTTTAAAAGCAAAAGGAATAAAGTGCACACAATTATTACTGAAGAACAAACAAAGAACAAATATACCTGTGCAATTACATTCCCTGAGCCCCCCTTCTGGACTTCAATGTGCTATCAGCTTCGCTCAGTTCGCTGTTCCTCGGCGCGTTGTGTCAGTGAGTCATGTGACAACACAACGACGACTCACAGCAGAGCAGCAGAAGTAGCACAGTGGGCCAGGATGTGTAAGCAGCGTTTGCTCAGGATTGTAGAGGTAGAAGACACGAGCAAAGTATAATGAATGTAGATGAGAGATATTTAAATTAAAATATCGATTCAATTACAATTGTATCGATCTGATACCAATACCAGTGTTGGCATCGATACTATCGATATTTAGATCGATCCGCCCACCCCTACTTTAGGCTTATTTGAAAACTGCAGGTGTGTGTGTGTGTGTGTGTGTGTGTGTGTCTTAAACCAGGGTTGGAACTAAACTCTGTAGGGCTGTGGCCCTCCACAAACCAAGTTTGATACCTGTGGCATAGACTGAAAAAACTAAATGCTACTGTGTATTGTAGTGTTGACTATAGTGAACTGATAAACTGTTATAGTGTAGGATACTTTTATATAGTACATAGTACAGACTATTGGGTAAAGTAATTTGTTTATTACTAGAGTTGACATATTTAACCTTATGTGTCGATGGAGGGCGGAGCTACAGTAGATTTGCTCTTAGTAATAGACACTCAGAATAATCTTTTTTTTTCCATTTGCATTAAGATTATTTTGTATTACCACAATGGCTTATAATTTTTTTTTGGGGGGGAGGGGGGTTGATAAACCTCCCATTCTGAAACAGAAAACCTAGAGTTTCCCTCATTTCAGGGTTAACATATTCAGCGTTTTCACTTAACCTCCTTTCTGAAACAGGCCCCAGATGCGTGAGAGTGACTATCCAACCCTGAATATGGAGAATTTTTTTGCTGCTTGTTTATTGTATGATTATAATGTTGTAATGTTACTTTGTCATTAAAGTGGGCTGCAACTTTTTTAACATTTATACCAGCAAAGCTAATCATTATCAAAGAAAAGAAAACTAAAAGGTTTAAATAGTAACACAAAATTATGGATTAAAAAAAAAAACATAAGGTTGAAGCAATTTTTGTATTTTTTTTTTTTTTAAAACCTGTCACAAGAAGACAAACTATTTACAACTACTGTACAATTTTTATTATTGGATAAACTGACAATAGTTTTATAAAATAGTGCAATATTAAAATGAATAAAACTTTAGAACACTTCCATAAAATAAAAACAGAAGGAATGCAAAGAGGCACATTAGGCATTTTCTTTTGTTTCTGAAAAGAAGCACATTATGTATTTTCTTTAGTTTCAGTTTGATCAAATACTTTCAGATTCATGACATCAACTACATGTTCAAGGAACAAGTCCATGTCCTCCTCCTCAGTAAAAATAAGGCAGAAAGGTTCCAGACCATCAATTCTGTCTCCACCCCAGGCCTCCTCTGATGCTGCATTCAACACCACACAACTCATGTGTCCACCGGACTGCTAAACTCTTTGGCTCTTTCAGTTCTTTGAATTGGGTTATACTTAAAAAAATAAATCAAAATCCTTAGACTGGACGGGTAAAATAATCAAATGAAGTATCAAGAAGTATCAAGGCATTCACTGTCTCTATCATCAATCCCCCTCTTTCTCACTCTGCACATTGAGTTTCTCTGCAATATGAAATAAGCACTTTTTTAATAATCTATATCACTCTTTGTCAGACACGTGGTTTTGTTGTGTGTGACGTCACCGCGGCGCCATTTTTGAGTTATCGCTATTGACTGAAACAACCACGATTACAAGAATAGAATTAAATAATATAATAAATAACTAATATAACTACTTAGATAACTATCTCGATAATAAGTAAATATAAGTAAATATAACTCGCAAACCTGGAGAAGCAGATGAAGATTGAGAAAAGGCCGTACCGAGATACTCAATAAAGATGCTAGGGACCGTTATTTGGAGAAATTGTCATCCATTCATAACATAGATCCATATGAGCTGACTGCATTAAGTTGGAGTGCTGACCCCGCATTGCTACCTTCATCCTCGTACTTAGACATTGTAAATTATCTTGTTTATGGTATAAGCGCATATACCAGTGAACAATTTAAAAACTATAAACCTCTGGAAGGCCACGGACATTTCACCGATGGCTGGGTACAGGATTTATTTACATCCCGACCGAAGGACTGCGACAACACAGTAGTAACAGCAAAGGTGTGTTTGCTGTAATGATGATGATGATGATGATGATGATGATAATGTCATGTTAACTGTTTATGACTGATTAAGGATGGTTTGTTTAGTTTTAGTTTGAACGTGTCAAATAAATTGTTACAAATAAATTGTTATACTGTACTCTCTTTCATTAATTTTTTTCTTTATTGTATAAATTACACAAACCAATACCTAACACAATAAAACATCATGAAACAAATTGTCTGATATATTGCTGAACTGCAGCCAAAGTAAGTTGTTATCAACAGATCTTGCTGAATGACACACCACTCAAGCCCTGGGTCATCATCAGCTTATCAGGTGCCATAACTTCTGGACACTGCACATGTATGGCAGGAATAGCCGAAACATGCACACATGTTGCAGCTTTGCTCTTCAAGTTGGAAGCAGTGGTCAGATGCAGAGAGACAACAACAGTTACTGGCCAACCTGCATACTGGATGATACCAAGTAACATTACGAAAGTGAGAGCGGAGGTAGGGCACAGAATAGACTTTACTTCTGCAAAAGCACAAAGAAAGTGTCTTAATAATCTCCTGGATGGTGAGGTAGCAAGTATACCTGCTTTAAGGACTTCATCGAACATGTGTAGGTTCAATACTGCAACACAGGAGCAGTGGGAATCATTTCTTGCACAACTGCAGAAAGTATCTCCAAAAGCTGCAATTCTGTCAACTTTGCCTGTTTATTGTGACGCTTTTACAGTCCCAGTACAGCCGTTCTCAGCACCAGATTCACTGCGAAGGCTACGCAATAAAAAAATGGATGTCAGTGAACTAGTCCATACTACAAGCAAGTCCAGACACAAATTTTTGTGGCTGATGCAGAGTACTGCGATTTTATTTTGTGGATTTTAAGGCCCCGTCCACACGGAGACGCGTTTCTGTGAATACGCACAAATTTTTGATCGGATAGGCGTTTCGTCCACACGGATCCGGCGTTTTCGTAAGGTGAAACCGCTATTTTTTGAAACCGGGTCCCAAAGTGGATAAATTTGAAAACGCCGTCTTTGCGTTTTCGTCTGGACGGCTAATCCGTATATTTTCTGAAACGATGACGTCATCAGCCCACGTCTCCCCCTTAGTCAGACACCTCTACGTCACGTAACGGCAACAAAAACATGAACAAACACTGAACGATTGTCTTTTTATTAACTAACATTAACACTGATTAATAAATGTATTGTTCCATGTTCGTTTGTGTACCACGCGCAAGGTTTATGAGCATAGTCCAAGTCTTCTTCTCTGTTTTTAGTGTATCTCTGTGGCAGAATTACAGCGCCACATACTGGTCTGGCATGTATACTACATCATTTTGCAGTTTCGTGTGGACGTGGATATTTCTTGAGACGAGGAAAAAAAAGATCGGATTGGGGTAAGCTCCGTCTCCGTGTGGACGGGGCCTAAAACACTGCACTGTGTTACGTGTCGCACCTGACCCACAGCTCTGGAATAATTTTCTTAAAAAGGCACAGCTATTTTTTGAGTTTGCGTGTCTCCCTGAACCTGTAAGTTGTTACTTCACTCAGATGCCACTTAAACAAATTCCTGTTCCAGATGGGGAGAAAACTCACGAGACCTCTAAAATAGTACAGAAGAAGGGCAGGAAGCAAACACACTCAGATTTTTGTCAAAGTATTACTAGACACTTCTAGTAATAATAACTGTTCCTCTCTTGTTGACACAGTTCAGGTTACAAACACATTTGATCAAAAACACATTTACAAACACACAGGTTATCAAAAACGTGTGTTGTAGAACATAAAATGCTACAAAAAGGCATGACCTAAAGTGAGTGTCTGCACTTTAATGTTTAAAGTTTAAAAGTTAATTCATGTTAATTCATTAATGATTACTTGCATTCACAAATATATAAACTATATAATAAATATATAATATTCTGTTCATGTGCATCACTGATTTGCAGTTATCAATTTTGTAATTGTCAAAATATGCAAGTATTGTTTTCATACTTCATTTAGCTGTCAAAGTGAATAACATAAAAACAAATTTATGAAAAATGTTGTCATACATGTTTTATTGTTAATGCAAGGCTGGTCAAGCAGGATCAAGCATCAGCACATTATAGGGCTGTGCAAAAAATCGAATGCGATTTTCATGCACATCTCATCAGTAAATACGCTCCTGTAATTAGAAGTATATCTCCAGCACGTGCGTTCAGATCAGGGTTGCCAGGTTTTGACAACAAATTCTGCCCAGTTGCTTCTCAAAACTAATCCAAAACTAGCCCAAGCTCGTTTCCAGGAGGTTCCCCGATAAAAATCACTTCCCGGGGTTAAAATATACGTTTTTTGGCAGGGTTGCCTTCGTAAAATTAGCATTTTAGGGGCTAAATATCACGTTATTGATATTGGGGTTGCTTCAAACCGCGGACATGAAAAACAGTCGCAGACTTGGCAACACTGGTTCAGGTGGAGCGGCAGTTACTGCACAAGAGCCGTAGTCTACCGACAACTAACATAGATTGCAAAAAGGGTTGAAAAACACTGTACTACACTACAGTTGGACATTGGTTTGTCAGCGCACACAACAGACAGTGACAATCTTATCTAAAAATGTGATATCCTCACCTTCACATGGGAGGATCATGTTGATGGGAATGGTTCCTGTTAAAATATTATATTCTTGACAAATATTTCCAATCACTCTTTCAACATGGATTCTTAGGTGAGCTACTTTTCGTGTCTCCTCTACATCTCTTGCAGCTAGCTGACAGTAACCCTTTGTAAAGGCTGCACACAACATGCCAACACTTTACTTTATATCAAAACCTCTATCAGCCAATACAATGTCCCCTGGCAACAATTTTTCAAGAAAACCACTATTTTCTGTAATGTGTTTGTCACTTGTACGGCCACCCCACCCTTTGGATATAAAACAAATAGATCCCTTGGGTGTAATACCTATCAATACTTCATAGTGTGGTTGTGTTTGTAGCTGGAAAACATTTGAGCACGTGCTTTTAGATTTGATGGTTTCTCTGTGAAAATCTCAAAACAGTCAATGATCACTGCTACTCTGCGTCCAAAGGACTCCACAAATTGGTGAGGCATCATTTTTTGTGAAGTGTCTCTATCTGGCCATATGATGGAACGGCTCAGGTTTGCAAACATAAATGACACAATTTCCTGAAATGTTCTGTATACTGTCTTTGGGGAAACACGAAAGAGATGGGCTAGATGTTGTGCAGGCAGATCCAGTCTGAGGCGTATTAAGGTTAAGAGAAGCATTTGAAATGGACTAAGAACTTTCCTCTTTTGGGTCTGACATGAGAGGCACCAAAAAACTTAGCAAGGCCATAAAGGTCCCCATGTTTGGCAGCCCTGTGTAGTACTTTACTTTATCATCATTGTCTCCAAAAAAACTATCAGACATCCTGTGCTCATCATGTCCTTTCTTCAAACAGGGAAAACAATGATCTTGGATCGTTTGGTTCTTCGAAGCTCATCCCGGAGCTGCTGTCATAGCAACAGGTCCGTAAGCTCCGAAGAACGGGCCCCAGGTTTACAGACAGGGCTTTGATTAAACCAGAATTAGGACTTAGTTTAATTAGGACATTTAAGTACAGACAAAACAATAGCACTGAGATATTTTAAGATACTTCAGAACAAGTTGAATTTGAATCTAGGATTAGGTTTAAGCTTTGTCTGAGAAACCAGATAACTGTAAAATCCATCAAGAAAAGTAATATTAAAACCCCACATTATCATGAATGTAGACTATAGCTTTGTTTTCTGAAGTATGACCACCAGCTTTCAATTTGTTGGTTTGTGGTTGAGGAGCAATAGGAGTTGTATTATTCATTGTTTGTTCATGTTAATTAATTAATTAATTAACACTAACTAATGGACCATTTTAGCTTATTTTAATAATTTTTTTCCCGTAAATATTATGGATCAAGGATTAACAGTTTTAAATCTTTTTTGTACTGGCTTTTTGAAAAGATTATTAGAATTAAATGTGTTCCCTTTGAATGTTTTTATGTAATCTATTCACCAGATATCCAGCGCAGCTTCATTAGATGAATTAAACACGCTCATTGAGAAGTGTGCCAGCCTTTTTTTGATTAACCACAAAGTGTAGAAGGATTGAAGGATTTCACACAGTGCTACATATTATACAGAGTATATAATCAGTACTCCGTACAAAGGTAAGTTGATTTCTAATTTACACATGAATTGTTTCATATTATTGTTATTTGTGATCATTGTCATTATTTGTGATCTTGTTTGGCTTCTAGATTTAGGGATGGTTTTCCACCTTGGATATCATCCATGTCCTGGAACAACATCCAAGTGTATTCAGACCCTACATGTGCTACAGTGTTGAGAAACTAAAGCTGAATCATTGGAGGCTGTCTTCAAGAATCAGTGAAGTGAAGTTGGTAACACCAGACGACAAGAAGAAACAATGATCCTGGGATACTGGAGAGACTGCATCCTGATGTTTGCTACAGGACTGGATTCACTGCTTCCTTCAACAGTTCTGCCTCGGCCCAACTGAGTTTTGAGTGCACTTCTAAATCTCCCATCAACAGCAGACGAGACACGAAATCCACATTCTCTCCCATTAAACCTTTGAGTAAAAAAGGAAAATGTGTATTATATTATATTGTTTGGTGTGAACATTTAAGGCACAGTATTGAGAGCAATAAAGGTTAATTTGTATTGAATTCAAAATAATTTGAAAATACTCAAAAGAACAGTCTACTAAACCTCATGTTATTGCAAAGTTAAATGACCTTCTGCTGTGGAATATAATGTTAGCCTCAGTCTCTTTTCTCTTTAATTTTACGAAAGTAAATGGTGAGTGATATACATAATACATAATACATGCATAATATTTCCATTTTGTGCTTGTTACGGCCCATTACCATTTCAAGGCTCGTGAATTCTAAGGACACAGGCCGAACATATAACAAAGAAGAATCACAACCCCTGATGTGAATTCCAAGACGTCTCTATTTAATTAAAGTTCAAAATCAAACATTCACAAATAATATTTATAATAAAGAAAACAATCCAATGGATGATAAAGAGAACAAACAGTTCACGGGTAGGAAAACTAAGAAAACAGTTCCCTAACTACACCTGCTCTCAGAGTAAAGTTCTTACCTGGCTACCGAAAAATAAAAACAGGTGAGTCTTCCGGACATCTGCTTCCCTCGCTCAGTTCTTACTAAATAAGCAACCGTGAACTAATAAATAAATACATACACCACCCGCAACTGAACAATAAGAAATATACTAAATATCAAAACACAACTTCATACGTTAAACCTAAGCTTAACATAAAACAAACAAAAACCGCCTCCAAGAGGCGATAAGAGACGCTGATGAATGGGAAGCGGAGAGAAAGAGAGCACCGCCATTGCCGTCTCAGAGCCTTTTATCCGGTATCCCCGATGACGTCATAATTCTCACATAAGAAATCCTCCCACAACGCCACCTACGGACTCAGAAATAATTAATCACACAGATACACATAACACCCTCACCCTTAAGTGAATAAATTGTAAAAGTAATCTTTCTTACCCGGTTCTTTTTTTAATCCTCTCTTTTTAACAAAAAGGGAGGAAAAACAATTTATTCCTATTAGACACGTGATAAAGCGTCAGCGATAACATTATCTTTACCACGAATGTGTCGAATCTCTAGGTCAAACGTCTGTAAAAACAAACTCCAACGCATCAAACGTTGGTTGTTGTTTTTCATTCGGGCCAGAAAGACTAATGGGTTATGATCGGTGTAAATAATCAACGGATACGAAACAGAACCCACATAGACATCGAAATGTTGGAGAGCAAGGACAAGAGCTAACGCCTCCTTCTCAATGGTGGAGTAACGTTGCTGATGTTTATTAAATTTCCGTGAAAAATAGCAAACGGGATGCTCAACACCAGTCTGATCTCGTTGGAGAAGTACAGCTCCAGCACCTGTGTCACTTGCATCAAAAGCAAGCAAGAACGGAGAGGAAAAGTCAGGAGCAAAGAGAATAGGAGAATTAATCAGAAGCGCTTTAATCTTTTGAAAACTTGTTTGACACGGTTCTGTCCATTTAAATGGCACTTTTGGACTGAGGAGATCAGTTAAGGGAGAGGCGACAACGGAAAAATTTACACAAAAATTCCTGTAATACCCAACCATGCCCAAGAATCGACGCAACTCACGCCGCGTAGTGGGCACAGGAAATTGAGTAATAGCCTCCACCTTAGACTCGACAGGCCGAACTTGACCGCCCCCCCACAATCTTTCCCAGATAAGTCACCGTAGCTCGTCCGAACTCGCATTTCGCTAAATTGATTGTAAGATTCGCGTCAGACAGACGACTGAAAAGAACATGAAGCTGTTCAACATGTTCTGACCAGGATGCACTATAAATAACCAAGTCATCCAGATATGCTTCAATGTTGTGCATGCCGTCAATAACACGATTTACCAACCTTTGGAAAGTCGCCGGTGCGTTTCGTAGACCAAAAGCCATTACAGTGTAATGCAGAAAGTGATCCGGTGTTACAAACGCAGAGATTTCTTTTGCGCGATCCGACAGAGGCACCTGCCAATAACCTTTCAAAAGATCGATTTTGGTGACGAAAGCAGCATTTCCAACACGATCCACACAATCCTCCATACGAGGCAGTGGGTAGCTATCTGGTTTAGTTATGGAATTAACACGTCGAAAGTCGGTACAAAAACAAAACAAGCCGTCTGACTTTTTAACCAGCAAACAGGGTGAACTCCAAGGGCTAAAACTTGGCTCAGCGATGCTATTTTCGAGCATGAAAGTAACTTCTTTTTTCAACTGAGCTCGCTTCTCAGGATTCACCCTATATGCATGCTGTTTTATAGGCCTTGAATCGCCAACATCAATATCATGCTCTACCAGCGAAGTACGTGAAGGAACGTCGGAGAACAGATTACCATATGTCTGAATTACACTAATCACGTCAGAGCGTTCGATAACAGTCAAATGAGAAAGAAAGGAGTCAAGCTTTTGAATTATCTCAGAATTTCTCAACCTTCCCGCCACCAACTCTGTAGAAGGAAAATCAACATCATCCTCCAGTGTGGTTAGGACGGCGGCACTATCAGAGGTATGCGAGAACAATAGACAAGGCAAAGGTTCAGCACTGGACAGCACCCCATCAGCAGGTAGATCAGGACTGGACAGCGCCTGCTCTTTGACCACCGGAGAATCTGTAGGTGAAACTATTAACACAGCTGACTTCGCTCTAGACAGATCTGGCTGTCTCTCAAAGTACGGTTTAAGCATGTTAATATGACACAGACGAGTTTTTTTCTTTCTATCTGAGGTCATTATCACATAATCAAGCTCACTCACCTTCTCCTTCACCTGGTAAGGACCATGATAACGAGCCTGCAGTGCAGATCCAGGTACTGGCAACAGCACTAGCACTTTATCACCAGGTGAAAAACTACGAAGTTTAGCACCACGATCGAAATGTGTTTTCATTCGGTGTTGTGACATCTTCAAATTTTCTTTGGCTAACTCACATGCACGGTGCAGTTTCAAACGAAACTCTGAAACATAATCAAGAACATTGTTTGTTCTCCGATCATTAGTCCAATGATCCTTGATTAGCTTTAGTGGTCCACGAACAGTATGACCAAACACTAACTCGGCCGGACTAAAACCGAACGATTCCTGTACTACCTCCCTCACTGCAAACATTACCATAGGCACTCCTTCATCCCAGTCTTTCTGGAACTCTAGACAAAACGCACGAAGCATTGATTTTAAAGTCTGGTGGAACCGTTCGAGTGCCCCTTGGCTTTCTGGATGGTAACAACTTGACGTGCAGTGTTTGATGTGTAGCTGATCTAGAGCCTGTTTAAACACACGCGACATGAAATTCGTACCTTGGTCGGATTGAATAGTACGCGGAAGACCAAACAGTGAGAAAAACTTGAGAAGTGATTTTACGATCACCGGTGCAGTAATTTTCCGCAAAGGAATTGCCTCCGGAAAACGCGTAGATGTACACATTATTGTCAATAAGTACTGGTTACCAGACTTCGTTCGAGGCAAGGGACCCACACAGTCAACCATCACACGCTCAAATGGTTCACCAATGGCTGGAATTGGATATAACGGAGCAGGTGGAATATTTTGATTCGGTTTCCCAATCTTTTGGCACACATGACAACTTCGGCAATAATTTGCTACATCTTTTTTTAAGCCAGGCCAGAAGAAATGTCGGATCACGCGATCATACGTTTTGTTTACTCCTAAATGACCGGCGAACGGACCGTCATGCGCAAGTCTCAAGATTTCAGGACGATATGAGGAAGGAACTACTACCTGTTTAACAATCTGCCATTCGTCAGCTGCAGCAGCATTTGATGGTCTCCACTTCCTCATCAACACACCATCTTCAACAAAGTATCCTTGCGATACACACTCGAGTTGCTCAACAGGAACAACAGCTTCAAAGAGGGATGACATTTTCTCATCTTTCCTCTGTTCAACAATAAGCTGCTCGCGTGACAGAGACAATTTATCAAGCTCCATGAAATGTTCATCTCGTTTCTTGATGGCGATGTCTAAACCATCAACAGAGTTTGAACACGTCCTTTCACCAAAATCTGAATTCGAGAGGAACGTATTATTCAAATCAAATTCCCACTCACCTTCTGATTTATCAAAGCTTTTAACTTTAAGTCTCTGTGAAATAGCGCGGGTCACAGCACACGAAGGAAATACCTCTGGATATTTCTGAGCCAATTCATCAGGAGTATCACAGGACAGAGGAACATTTGTTACCTCAGGGCTGGCAAAAACTTTTCCTCCCGCCAAGTCATTCCCCAAAATAAATGTGACATCACGAACGGGAAGACACGGACGCACTCCGACAACAACGCGGCCGGTAACAAGGGAGGTCTCAATTTCAATTCTGTGCAAAGGCACATTCACAAAGCCCATCTCAAATCCCTGTACCAAGACACTTGAACCAATAGAGCTCTCATTTGACAAGGGTAATATTCCTTCTAGAATAAAACTCTGAGCCGCTCCTGTGTCACGAAGTACCCTGACTGGTTTTCGCGAATTTGCATTACCAACCAAAGACACAAATCCGTCCATTATGAACGGGACATACCCCTGTTTTTCACACATGTCAGCCTGTAAAGCTAACGACTCCAGTCCTTCTAAATGTGGCGAGGACATCAATAAACCTACCGGTTTAGGGACACTATTTTTCTTTTTGAGTGCTTTGCACTCAGCAATAATGTGTCCATGATTCTTGCAATAGAAACAAACGGGTGAGGACACGGATTTGATCGTATTCTCCGCCACTTTATCCTCACGCGGAGCGCGATCCAAGATGCGCTTTACCCGTCGACTGTTGCTACCAGGATTTTGTGCAGTACCAAACACAGTCTTATGTGTAAGCACATATTCATCCGCTAGAGCAGCAGCGGCAGAACATTTGAGAACTTTCTGCTCATTTAGATACGTTTCAACGCGTTCTGGTAAACAGTTTTTAAATTCTTCTAAGAGAATCAGTTCACGTAGCTCTTCATACGTTTTTACTTTCATAGAAGCACACCACCGATCAAACATTGACTCTTTCTCACGAACGAATTCAACGTAGGTCTCATCAGTTTTTCGATGATTACGAAACTTTTGGCGATAAGCCTCAGGAAACAATTCATAAATTCGAAGAACAGCAGCTTTTACTTCCTCATAATCGAGAGACTCCTCCACGGACAAAGAAGAATAAGCTTCCTGGGCTTTCCCCACAAGAACACACTGCAACAACATGGGCCAAAATGTTTTCGGCCACTTAAGATTGATGGCAACCCGTTCAAAAAGAGCAAAAAACTTGTCTACCTCTTTTTCTCAAAAAGGAGGAACCATACGAATATTGCGACCCACATCGAAATCCGAAACATCCGTGGCACCCCTTTCACGAGCTTTCAGCTCGATTTCCTTGAGGCGGCAAGCTTGTTCCATCTCAAGCCGTTTCAACTCAAGTTCATGCCTCTCACGCTCTCTTCGTCTCTCTTTCTCACGCTCCCATTCTTCCCTTTCTTTTAACAACTCTCTATCGTGCTCTTTAGCTTGCAACTCCAACTTCTTGACTTGTAAAGCAAGATCTAAACTAACCTCATCCGCTTCAGGATAATCAACCAGCTTTTCCTCCTCACCAAAGATGCCCTGTTTATGCAACGAATCCACAAGCAACACCTGAACTTCCCGTTTGGACTGCGTATTACGAAAACCAACCTTATAATGTGCAGCAATCTTCATAAGATCAACCCTATTAATTTGGAACAACTCAGCTTGCGTCGGATTCGCAATAAAATTTGTTAATTCAAACATGATTTATAAACGTCTCAGGTTAAAGAGAAAAACAATAAAGCACTACACAATCCAAAAAAAATGCCCATCAAAGTCTGTGATTCAACAAAGTTACAAAGTAACAAATTCAAGTGTGAACAGATCAAAAAGATCACACGAAGTCACACAAAATCCAGATCAATCCCGGACGAGCGCCCAAATATGTTACGGCCCATTACAATTTCAAGGCTCGTGAATTCTAAGGACACAGGCCGAACATATAACAAAGAAGAATCACAACCCCTGATGTGAATTCCAAGACGTCTCTATTTAATTAAAGTTCAAAATCAAACATTCACAAATAATATTTATAATAAAGAAAACAATCCAATGGATGATAAAGAGAACAAACAGTTCACGGGTAGGAAAACTAAGAAAACAGTTCCCTAACTACACCTGCTCTCAGAGTAAAGTTCTTACCTGGCTACCGAAAAATAAAAACAGGTGAGTCTTCCGGACATCTGCTTCCCTCGCTCAGTTCTTACTAAATAAGCAACCGTGAACTAATAAATAAATACATACACCACCCGCAACTGAACAATAAGAAATATACTAAATATCAAAACACAACTTCATACGTTAAACCTAAGCTTAACATAAAACAAACAAAAACCGCCTCCAAGAGGCGATAAGAGACGCTGATGAATGGGAAGCGGAGAGAAAGAGAGCACCGCCATTGCCGTCTCGGAGCCTTTTATCCGGTATCCCCGATGACGTCATAATTCTCACATAAGAAATCCTCCCACAACGCCACCTACGGACTCAGAAATAATTAATCACACAGATACACATAACAGTGCTCCAAGGAAGAAAGTAAAACTCATGGCCTAACATTAGGGTGAGAACATGATGGCAGAGTTTGAAGTAGCTATCATTTTAACATTTCCATTATAAAATGCAAATAAGTTTAATATTTAATATAGTCATATACCAACCTGAGTGGAAGAGCGTACATTGCATCTGGTTTACCAGAACGACAGCGAGACAAGGTCCATCTGCAGAACACTTAAAAACAGAAACCGCACCAAGCATATTTGCTCATGACTGCCATTAAAGAGTTGACTCTCTTTCAAGTCATTTAGAAGATCCATCCAGATCTGAGACCTGTGTAAATAAACCAACATCAACATCCCTTTTATACATTCAGGCCTGGTTTCACAGACAGGGCTTTGATTAAGCCAGAATTAGGACTTAGTTTAATTAGGACATTTCAGTACAGACAAAACAATAGCTCTGAGATATTTTAAGATACTTCAGAACAAGTTGCTTTCAATTAAAACAGCTCAAACATAAATTTGAATCTGGGATTAGGTTAAAGCTTTGTCTGAGAATATGTATTATTAGTATTATTAGACATTTTTATTTTACAGCAATTTACAATTTTTTATTATTTTTTATTTTTTATTATTATTTACTAAATATTATGCTTACTTTATGTTAAATATACCAATTAAACAAATCAATTAAAGCTATTGCAGTATTCATATTGCACTCTAAAATAAAATGTCAGTATTTATTAATAATAATATTAATAATAGTATTGTTATTAAACACTTAACCAAAATATTTTATATTGTCATATTTTTTATTATAATTATAATTATTATTAATACTTAATTATAACAAATGATAAAATAAATATATTATGATTGCAATAATCCAATTGTACTTTAAAATAAAAAGGGGGTCTTTATTAATAATAACCTAAATAGTAATTGTATAATACATTTAATTATTAAAAAATATTATACATATTGCAATTTTTTTTTAATTATTTGTTTAATTGTTAAATATTATTTGAATGACAACAATAAAAAAATCCATCGGAAATTTTATTATTGCAATATTTATTCAATAAAAAGTTAGTATTTATTAAGATTAACCAAAATATTAATTTTATTTTATTATTATAATAAGATAATAACATAACTGTTATAGTAATAGAATAAATATACTTACTTTTTATTTTACAGCAATTGTAAATGTTTGTATTTATTATCATTTAAATCTTGTTATCTCTACAAACACAAATCTCACCGTCACAGACGCTCAGCTGATTTACACCAAAACACCTTCAGTTTATTGTAAAAACATGCAGCGTTTTCTAACAGATTTCAGATGGATTTATTTGATGCTTGAACAGAGTTTGAGTCTCTTATAACACACATAACATACACACAATTGTGGGTGGGGGGAGTGCATGAACAGCTCTCTCTCCACCTTCAATACCACGACTCAGGTGCCCTTGAGCAAGGCATCGAACCCCCAACTGCTCCCCGGGCACCGCAGCATAAATGGCTGCCCACTGCTCCGGGTGTGTGCTCACAGTGTGTGTGTGTGTGTGTGTGTGTGTGTGTGTTCACTGCTCTGTGTGTGTGTGCATTTCGGATGGGTTAAATGCAGAGCACAAATTCTGAGTATGGGTCACCATACTTGGCTGAATGTCACTTCACTTTCACATTTTTCACTTTCAACACACTTCAACCATCTTCACACATTTGTGATGAGAAGCGTTTATAAACCTGCTGAAAACAAACCAGACGCGTTATTATTAACTACATATTCAGTTTACAGTTTTAATTACATCAATTAAACTTAATTACATTTACTGTAAATAGGTCAGTATATAATAATAAAATATTGATTTTTACTTGTATTATAACACTTAAAGAAATTAAAGAAAATATGTTAATTATAATTGTATTATTTAAATTACGACTAAAAACTTGCATTAATATTACTGCACTGTATTATTGCAAGTCATTAATTATTAATAATATTAACAAAAATATGAATTGTATTTTATTATTATAAGGAAATAATAACATAACTGTTAAAATCTAAACTCAAATTCAACAATTATTATTATTAGTAGTAACAATTAAAACACTCACTTTTTATGTTACAGGGGAACAGGATTATTGTAGCAATGATTGTTATAATTAAATAATACAAATATATAATTCATATTTTATTTTATTTTTTTTATTTTATTGTAAAGTATGATAGGATTACTGCAATTATATCTGTTGTTATAATATAACAATAAAATTATTATTATTATTATTAAATACTGACATTTTATTTTACAGTGTGATATGATCACTGCAAGAGTTTTTATTGATTTGTTTAATGGTATATTTAAAATTATGTAAAAATTATATTTAGTTAATAATAATAACAACAACAACATATTTTGTACTTTAATACTTTTATTAATAAACTTTAAATAAATAAATATAAAAATAAATATTATAATATTAATATAATATTTATTTAATAAATATTGCAGTAATATTATTGGGATAATATTTTTTATTTATTTGATTAATTGTAATATTAATAATATATTATTGACAAATATTATTATTGTATAACATACCATTTCTTTATTTCTTATAATATTTGTAATATTTCAATTATAGTAATAACCAAAATAATCATTTTATTTTATTATTAAATACTGACTTTTTATTTTTATGCGCAATATAATTATTGCAATACATTTTTTTAAACTGGTATATATACAAAAATACATTAATATTTATTTATAATTTTTATGAATAATAATAAGACATGCATAAACACTTTAAGAGTACAATAGTATTATTGTAATAATATTTATTTGATTTGTTATAATTCAAATAATCATACTGAAGTTGCTATTATTATCAAATCAGCAGATTAGAATCAGAATCAGAAAGAGCTTTATTGCCAAAAAACAGATTATACATGTTTTATCACAAAGTTTAGTCACAATATATTTGATGAAATGCTGTGATGAATGTTTTATTGTATAATGTCAGAAACTCTCCTGAAGCTCATGTCAGTCTTGTGAGGAATCGATTATATTCACGATACAAACATCAATTCAGATCTGAACAAGTTCATTTCTCATCATGTTTTATTATTTATGAACAAAAACAACAGAGAAATATTAATGACGTACTTTTTACAAACATGATTCACGAAGAACTTTTCAACTGAAAGAACATTTTAATAGAAATAATACAAATGATTGTTCTGACTACAATAAAAACACAAATGTAGATAAACACACACACACACTCTCTCACACACTGATCTCGCTGTCTCTACGAAGATTTGTGACACATTTATTCTGACTGTTATTTCAGTGACAGAAGGTCAGCTGCAGTATTAATGTCATGAAGAGACTCTATAACGTCTCACTGTCACTGATTTATTATGCAGCTCAAAGCATTATGGGTAGAATCTTTCATGAGTCACCTCTGATTCATCAACACAGTTTCACTGATCCATGAAAAACAGTAAACCCAGGATAGAGCGGCTGAGTGAATGTGGTCTGGACTGTGTGGATGAGGATCATTGTGTTTCTGGAGACGCTGTAGAAGGACAGAGTTCCTGCTCTGTGATCCACAAACACTCCTATTCTCCTGATATAATCATTATCATACTCCACTATTCTCCTGATGATGGGCTTCACAAAGCGATCAGGCTCTATGTTATTGTGTCTGAATGAGTAACTGTCACGAGAGCAGATCAAACTCCAGGACTGGTCATTAAATCCAAACCAACACTCATCACCCCATCCCTTCCTGCTGATGCTCTTATATGACACTGATATAAACACATCTCCACTCCACTCAATCTCCCAGAAACAGCGTCCACACACACTCTCTCTACACAACACCTGACGCACATCATCAAATCTGTCTGGATGATCAGGATACGACTGAGACTCTTCCACCTGTGTCACCTTTCTGTTCCCCTCAGACAGACTGAGTTGAGTGTGTGCTGTGTTTGGATCCAGTGTGAGAAAACAGCCATCTGAAAACAAGAACAGAGACATTAATGACAACAACAATCACTACAGCTGTGTGTGTGTGTGTGAGAGAGAGCGAGAGAGAGAGACTTATCCACTTTTATTATTCTATCATATTATACAATGATCATCACGTTTCCAAAATTCATGACAATACTTAATAAACAATGAGTAATAAATAACACTTTAAATTCAATATTAATTCTTTCAAATTTCAAGAGTACCACTGAAACACTAATTTATCATCATCATTCACAAAAATAAAATCTGCATTTATACACCACTTTTTTATAAAAATTAACATATTATTGTTCATTTTATAAAATTCATACTCTATTTTAACTCTGGACTCTACCAAAGCTTTGAACAATCCTACTATATTAATTCTTTTGTCTTCATTTTCAATTTGATATGCTTTCCAAATGGTTAACTTCGCTTGCCCAATTAAAAAATTGGAAAATGTGCAGGACTCACTTTGAGACTTCATATATTTAACCCCAAAAATAAATACCGTTTTTGAAAAATTCCAACCAAAACCTCTAAATAAATTTTCTAAGAGATCCAAAAGAGGTACAATTCTATAACACTCAGAAAAAATGTGAAAAACAGTATCTGATACATTACAAAATTTGCAAACTGAAGATGTACTAAAGTTACACTTAAACAAAAATGTTTTTGTTGCTAAAGCACAGTGCAAGATACGCCACTGTAAATCTCCTGATCGTTTGGGCAATGGACTTTTATAAAATAAACGCCATGAAGGTAATTGAACGTCAGGGACAGATAAATAACTCCTCCATTTTGTATCCGTCTTATTTTTAAGTTGTTCACGAAATCTTGACTTCACACAAGCTATATACAAAAGTCGCTTACTGCTTTCTGAAAAAGACATATGTTGAAGTTCTTTTAAGGAAAGAAGTTGTCTCTTATCTTCATTATCCTGGCAATTATATGGTGTTACAAATAATTCAGGAAAAAACATTTGATTTGAACCATTAACAAAATAATCTTCAAGAAACTTATTAAATGATATAGGAAATGATGATTTTAACTTGCTTAAAACATTCTTCACTATCCTTTCTGACTTCTTACCCATTTGTTTAGTTATTTCTAGTGCTGAAAACCATGTACTATGTTCGGTATCAACTAAATCTGCCACTTTTAAAACCCCCGATGAAATAAAAGTGTTAATTCCAACATTTGGCAAGTTAGACGGATGACATAGCCATGAGTTATGAAATATTGGTTCTTCAAGTCCAAAATGGCTCTCTCTTTCCATTTTAAAAATATTCCATGCTCTTAATACAGACTGGTAGAATCCATTTATACCCAGAGCTTTGACTGCATCATTAGAAATAAGGAATAAATGTCTATCAAGTCCCATTTTACTAACTGCTCGTAATACTGCTAACCCATACATAATCCATGGTTGTGGATCAGTGTTATACAGCAGTTTTTGAGCTGATTGTAGTCTCATAGCTCTCCATTTAGCGGTTAGATCAATGAGACCCTGACCGCCCTCAAACACAGGTAAATTCAGAATCCCTGGATGAACCCAATGATGGCCTCCCCAGAAGAAATTCACAAAATGTTTCTGGAGTAGCTGTAAAAGTCCAGCTGGAGGGTCTAAAACAGTCAGTCGATGCCACAACATTGAAGCAGCTAAGTTGTTTATCACTAAAACTCTTCCTCTACATGATAACTGTGGCTGAATCCAGTTCCATCTCTTCAATCGTCCTAAAATCTTTTCAACCACTCCGTCCCAATTCCTTGTCATATACTGCTGAGTGCCAAAAAAGATTCCAAGGATCTTCAATCCGTCTGTGTTCCAGTGGCACTGTTGTGGGAGATGAGGTGGAACTTCTTCCCGCCACTGGCCACAAAGTAATGCTTCCGTTTTGTTCCAATTTACCTTCGCTGAAGATGCTTTCTGAAACCAGTCTAGACACTTCCTCAACTGAAAAATGTCTTCTTGAGATCTTATTATGACTGTAACGTCATCAGCATAGGCAATAAGCCTTACTACAGTAGTTTCCGATATACTGGGATTGAGGACTGAAATACCTTGTAGCTTTTCTCTGAGAACTATCAATAAAGGTTCGATGGATATTGAATACAAAAGTCCTGAGAGGCTACATCCTTGTCTTATGCCTCTACGCACAGGAAAAGTTCTAGTTAGTGTTCCGTTTAACTTCAACATACTAAAAACATCTGTATAGAGTATCTTGATCCATGAAATGAACTGTTCTCCAAAGCCAAAAGCTGATAAGGCATTAAAAAGGTATCCATGATCGACTCTGTCGAACGCCTTTTCCTGGTCAAGGGATAAAAGGCCCACATCAAGTCCATAAATCTCAGTAAAATGCAATAAATCTCGCACAAGAAAAAGGTTATCAAAAATAGAACGTCTTGGAACACAATAAGATTGGTCTTTATAAATTATTGAAGCCATAACATTTTTCAAGCGGTTCGTTAGTGCCTTTGAAAGTATTTTATAATCTATCCCTAAAAGGGAGATAGGGCGCCAGTTCTTTAAAAGTCCTAGATCTCCTTTCTTTGGCAGTAGCGTAATTATTGCTCTTCTACAACTGAGAGGAAGTAGTCTTGATTTTTCACATTCAAGGAACACGGAGTACAGATCTGGTCCAATCAATGACCACAAAGCCTTGTAGAACTCTGAAGTCAGTCCATCCAATCCTGGAGATCGTCCCACCGACTGCTGTTTAGCAGCCTCGCTCAACTCTTCTAGTGAAAGTGGCTTTTCTAATAGTGTCTTCTCTTCTTCCTTCAGTTTTGGAGTTCCAGTAAGAAAATAGGCTGTCGCTTCGGAATCACAAGGTTCAGCACTATACAGTTCTTCATAAAAAGACAAAACTTGTGAAGTAATTTCTCTCTTATCGGTTGTCTCCCTTCCATTTGATAATTTAAGATGACTTATTGATTTCTTGTCTTGGACTTTTTTCTCTAAAGCAAAAAAGAATGATGTTGAAGAGTCCATGTTGTTGAGCTGAGTAAATCTTTGTTGTACTATTTTTCCTTGATCTCTTTCTTCATGCAAGTTTTTCAGGAGAAAATGATATTGTTCAAGCAGATCCACACTTGTTCCACCACTTTCACTTATGGAGCTGTTCAGTCTCATGATTTCTTGTTCTAACTCTTCAATTTTCTTCTGAATTTCTTT